>NC_080171.1:77644626-77815743 GCF_950295315.1 Erinaceus europaeus | reverse complement strand
AGGAGCAGTGACAGGGGAGCACACAACTGGATTTAAATGTGGCTGGTCCTCTTACATTCTCACCCCCAACCTGGGTCCCCCTCCACCATCATGCAAGAATGTCTTAGCATTGGTTCTGCTGCTTTACCCTGTGAGGGTCAGTGTGGTTCCAGTACTTCCCTGTACTAATCTGGGTGATTAGTACATAACAAGCTGTGTTCTGGATACTGTAGGAACCAACTGCCTACTGTGTATGCAAAAGAATTTGGATGCAAAGAGACAGAATACTGGGGATTGGATGAAGACACATGATGTTCTTTGTTTAATTGTACTCTCCTTCACCGTACTGCATGCTTAGGGGCTTCAGTGACCTAGATGAATACCTAATTCTTGTCATCTTTCTGCATTTGCATAAGCCTCCAGTGCAAATATTAGTAATAAACACACATCATAAAAATAAACACATTTTTTTTAAACCAGAGCACTATCAGCTTATTACTAATATTTGCTCTGGCTTATGGCTGTGCAGGGGATTGGATCTGGGACTTCAGAGTCTCAAGATGAAAGTCTTTTTGCATTACCTTTATGTGGTCTCTTAAACCTTACACATTACTATTTTTATTACGATTTTTGTATTATCTTTATTTATTGGGTAGAGACAGCCAGAAATTGAGAAGTCAGAGGGTTATAGGAAAGGAGATAGAGAGACACCAGCAGCTCTGCTTCACCATTTGCAAAGCTTATCGTCTGCAGGTGGAGACCAGGGGCTCGAACTCGGATCTGTGCACATTGTAACGTGTGCTCAACCAGGTATGCCACCACCTGCCCCCCACATTACTATTTTTTGAAGATTTTTTTACCGAGACAGTATTAACCCTCTGGTTTTTTTCCCATTGGATGAAAGCAGCCACTCTTCTCTTTCATTTCTGCTGGTCAGATAAGAACACTCTAATGGTTTTTCCAGTGTAAAATAGGCTAACTAGCCACTAGTATGGAATGTATACTCAGTGAAGTATGACTCAACAATTAAAACAGACTATATTATGTCCTTTGGGAACAAATGGATAGAACTGGAGGTGATTTGCTTAGTGAAGTAAGTAAGGAAGTGAAAGACAACTACCAGGTGAGTCAAACCATTTCTAAAACCTTGGGAGAATTATAGTGGTCGTTGTTGTTGGTGGTGGTGGTGACAGAACTTTGGTAATCAGAGTGGTGTAGAAAAGGGGCTATGACATTATTCACAATAGAATATGTATGAAAGCAACCTAATGCTTGCCCAGCAACAGATGACTGGATAAAGAAGTTAATGGGACTGGGCAAGGGAGACAGCATAATGGTTATATAAAAAGATTCTCAAGCCTGAAGATGCAAAATCCCAGGGTTTTTAAATGTTATTTATTTATTTATTTTCCCTTTTGTTGCCCTTGTTGTTTTTCGTTGTTGTTATAGTTGTTATTGTTGTTGTTGATGATGTCATCATTGTTGGATAGGACAAAGAGAAATGGAGAGAGGCAGGGAAGACAGAGAGGGAGAGAGAAAGATAGATATCTGCAGACCTGCTTTACTGCTGGTGAATCGACTCCCAGGTGGGGAGCCAGGGACTTGAACCAGGATCTGTATGCTGGTCCTTGTGCTTTGGGCCACAAGCGCTTAACCCGCTGCACTACCACTCGACTCCCCAAAACCCCAGGTTTAATCATCCTTACCATGACATGTGTGAGCTGAGCAGTGCTCTTATAATAAATAAATACACGTAAAAGTTATAGGGCAACTATTGGATAGAGTAAATATTGATATTGATATTAGGATAAAGGTTGATATTAAGATAAAATGAATGTGGGGCAGGGTGGTGGCGCACGTGGTTGAGTGTGCATGTTACAGTTTGCAATGACACAGGTTTGAGTCTCTGGTCCCCACCTGCCAGGGGAAAACTTCATGAGTGGTGAAGCAGTGCTGCAGGTGTCTCTCCGTCTCTCTCCCTATCACCCCCTTCCCTCTCAATTTCTGGCTGTCTCTAACAAATAAATAAATAAAAATAAAAAAGATAAAATGAATGCAAACAGGACAAAATGGAAGGAACTGGAAGTAATAATGCTTAGTGAAGTAAGGAACTGAATGACAATGACCAGACGGTTTCACTCATATATAGAATATAGAAAATATGAAACATATGAGCTTGCTAAAATAAAATAATAAAAGTCACCAACCAGTCTTTAGGACTTGGGAAAACTGTGGTGGTTGTACTGGATGGGTTAGGGTTGGCACGAAGAACTTTGGTAGTGGAAGTGTCATGGAACTTACACATATCACTACTAAATCCCTGATAAAAAAATAAAATAGGGCAGACAAAATGCTCACTGGAATAGTGCACTGCTTTTCCATATGTGTGATCCAGGTTCAACCCTGGCACCCACAACACTGAAGGAAGTTCTCTCTCTCTGCCTTCTCTGTCTCTAAATAAACAAATAAATGGGGGCTATGACCACAGTCCACTTATAGAATAGACACTAAACATTTTATAATAGTGTTTAGTAACAGAGTTGATGAAAAAGGTAGGAGAAATGGGAAGGGGCAGGGGTAAGAAGTCACATTTTTATGCAAAAAAAGATTTTTATGTGGCCTGGGGAGATAGCATAATGGTTTTGCAAAAGACTTTCAATGCTCAAGGCTCTGAGGCCCCAGGTTTAATCCCTAGCACCACCATAAACCAAAGCTGAGCAGTGCTCTGGTATCTCTCTCATTAAGTAAATAATAGTAATAATAATAATAATAATAAATTTTCATTCAAGAGTTTCCCAGGTCCCAGGTTCAATTCTTGACACCGCCAAAAGTCAGGACTCAAATTCGTTGGTTAAAATTAAAAAAAAAAAAGAAAAAAGAAAAGGGAACTAGAGGTGCAGGGATAGATAGCATAATGATTATGCAAAAAGACTCTCATCCCTGAGGCTCCAAAGTCCCAGGTTCAATCCCCTGCACCACTATAAGCCAGAACTGATCAGTGCTCTGGTAAAAAAAAGAAAAAAAAAAAAGAAAAAAAAAGGAACTACAGGTGTGGCAGGGTGGTAAGGTGATGGTGCACTGGGCTGAGTGCACATGTTACCACGAGCAAGGACTGGGTTCAAGCCTCTGGTCCCCACCTGCAGGGGGGAAGTGAATCAGTGCTGCAGGTCTCTCTCTCTTTCTCTCTGTCTCTCCTCCTCCTGTTGATTTCTCTCTTCAATTAATTAATGGAGAGAGAGAGAGAGAGAGAGAGAGAAATGGAGAGAGAAACAGACAGATAGGGTAGTGGTGCCCGATTGGATGCACATGTTACTATGTGCAATGACTCAGGTTCTTGGACCAGGCAGGAGGGGAAGCATCAGACAGGAGGGGAAGCTTCAGGAGTGGTGAAAGAGTGGGGCAGGTGTTTCTTTCTCACTCCCTATCTCCCCCTTCCATCTCAGTTTCTCTGTCTCTATCCAATAAATAAATAAATAAATAGATTAATTAATTAATTAAAAATGAGAAGTGCCCCCTTTCATCCGTGAGACCCTGCCCATGCTTCTCCAGTGGTAGTGCAGTGGGTTAAGCGCACATGGCGCGAAGCGCAAGGACTGGTGCAAGGATCCAGGTTGGAGCCCCTGGCTCCCCACCTGCAGGGGAGTTGCTTCACGAGAGGTGAAGCAGGTCTGCAGGTGTCTATCTTTCTCTCCCCCTCTCTGTCTTCCCCTCCTCTCTCCATTTCTCTGTCCTATCCAACAATGACATCAATAACAACAATAATAATAACCGCAACAATGATAAAACAAGGGCACAAAAAGGGAAAAGAATAGCTAGCCTCCAGGAGCAGTTGATTCTTAGTGCAGGCACCGAGAGAGCCCCAGCAATTACCCTGGAGGCAAAATATATATATAGTTACTTAAAGTCAACCATTGTCTGTACCTTGGGAGAACTACTGCAGTTTCCATTTGAGGGGATAGGGACACAGAACTCTGGTGGTGGGAACGTTATGGAATTATACCCATATTATCTTTATAATTTTGTAAATAATTATTAAATCACTAAAAAAGAGAGAGCGGAACAGGAGAGGGAGAAACTAGAGACCTTACTTGGTGGCACCGACCATCTGCAGATGCAGGTGCCGAGCCTCCCGCAGCCGGGGGCGCGCACAGGGGCGCGCGGTGCTGGGCGTTCCAGAATGGAAGCTCACGGGTTTGAGCGTCCATGGCAACGCCGGCCTCTGCCTTCTGGAAGTCTGGACTCGGCCAGGGGTCGTGTGAGAGCCGTGGGGGTGGGAGGGACCTGGGCTGGGCTAGGGGGGGAGGTGGGGGCATGAAGGGGTCTGGGGGCCGGGGAAGCTGCCAGGAACGTGTGTCCTGGGGGTGGAATTTAGGAGAAGCCGTTTGGAGGCTCAGCACAAAAGGATCTTTTCACGCTGGTCCTTTCGCCCACGCAGTGAACGATGCCTCTGGAGGTGGTGGTGGAACTGCAGATCCGGGCGGTAAGAGAGTGTTCCCCGCCCCCCCCCCCCCACAACACCCCAAATCACTGTTCTCTTTTGGGTTAAGTGCTTGGGGTCCTTACCACCACCAGCTCCCCACGTAACAAAGTAACACCCTGTTACTTTGGGAACACATTGTACCTTTGCCCCAAGACTTTTTTTAAAATTTATTTTTATATTACACAAGTATATGCCAACAGAGGTTTGAATCCACACCATTCCCACCGCCCCGAGACTTTTTACTTTAATCTTCCCTGTTTATTTTATTAACATGTATATATTTAATATTTATTTAGGATAGAGGCAGAGAGAAATTGAGAGGGAAGGAGGAGCTCGAGAGGGAGAGAGAGAGACTTGCAGCACTGCTTCACCACTTGTGAAACTCCCTGCCCCCCACTGCAGGTGAGGACCAGGGGCTCAAACCTGGGGCCTCATGCACTGGCCATCACCTGGCCCCTTTAAGATTTTTTTATAGTGATTTAATATTGGCTTACAAAATTATAAGATAACGGGTGGGGGTCTACAATTCCACTGTTCCCACCACCATAGCTCCGTTATGAACCATAGTTCCCCCATTATCTTCACTGGGAACTGCAGTAGTTCTCCCAAGATTACAGATATGAGGTGACTATTATGAAACTACCTTTTTGCCCATTTTTCTATAGTCCTGCCTTCTCTTCCTAAATCACACACATTATTATTATTATTATTGCCTCCAGGGTTATTGCTGGGGCTCAGTGCCTACACTACGAATCGCTGCTCCTGGAGGCCATTTTTACCCCCTTTCTGTTGTTCTTGTTTATCGTTGTTATTATGTCGTCATTGTTGGATAGGACAGAGAGAAATCGAGAGAGGAGGGGGAGAGAAAGGGGGAGAAACAGGGGGAGAGACAGACACCTGCTGACCTGCTTCACCGCTTGTGAAATAACCTCCCTGCAGGTGGGGAGCCGGGGGCTCGAACTGGGATCCTTATGCTGGTCCTTGGGCTTTGCGCTATGTGTGCTTAACCTACTGCGCTACCGCTGACCCCAGTCACATACCTATTATTACTTCCAAATGTCTTTCCTATTTTTTCCCTCTTTTTCTTCTCTCTCTGAGTCCTGATGAAATTGGATTTTAGAGTCTTTTAAGTTAATCTTCCCCTAATATTTCTTCTCCTCTGGGAGTGTAGACCAAAATTTTTTTAGAGGTGCAGAAGGGGTGGGAGTTCTGTAATTGCTTCTCCGTTGGACATGGGCATTGGCAGGTTGATGCATACCCACAGCCTGTTTCTATTTTTCCCAAGTGGGCCAGGGCTCTGGAGAGGTGGGGTTCCAGGACACATTGGTGAGAGGTCATCTGCCCAGGGAGGTCAGGATGGAATTATACTAGAATCTGCAACTTGGTGTCTGAGATTTATTTTTATTTATTTGTTTTTATAACTTTAGTCTTTTAAAAAACATTTATTTTCCCTTTTGTTGCCCTTGTAGTTTTTTATTATTGTTGTTGTAGTTATTATTGTTGTTATTAATGTTGTCATTGTTGGATAGGACAGAGAGAAATGGAGAGAGGAAGGGAAGACAGAGAGGGGGAAAGAAAGACACTTGCAGACCTGCTTCACTGCCTGTGAAGCGACTCCCCTGCAGGTAGGGAGCCGGGGGCTCGAACCGGGATCCTTATGTGGGTCTCTTTGCGATCGTGCCATGTTCACTATGCTACGACCCGACCTCCTGATATTTATTTGTAATGATAGAGGAGGGGGAGAGAGAGATATCTGCAGCACTACGCCATCCCTTGTGAAGCTTCCCTCCTGCAGGTGGTGACTGTGAGCTTGAACCCACTTCCATGACTTCTTAATCTTTTATTTAACAAATATTTTTATTTACTACTGGATAGAGACAGAGAAATTGAGAGGGGTGGGGGAGATAGAGAAAGGGAAAGAGAGACCTGTAGCCCTGCTTTACCATTTATGAAATTTTCCCCTTTGCAGATGGGGATCAGGGGCTTCAACCTGGGTCCTTGAGCACTGTAATATATGCACTTAAATTAAGCAGGTGCACCACTGTCTGACCCCCTTCTTAACCTTTTAATTCAGGTTAACCTCTTTCAACTCTTGTTCTCCTAAAACTAACTTGCTGCTTAGCTTTATCTCCCCCCCCCCCATTTGTTGTTTTGTTATTATAACCCACTATTCAGTTCAAGGAGGATTCCTTTTCCTGTTTAAGAAAAAACTATTTGTGAAAGGATTTAAAAACCTCCTCGTTGGAAGGGTGGGGGACAGATGATGGTTCACCTGGTTAAGCGCACACACTATAGTGTGCAAGGACATAGGTTCAAGCTCCTGGTCTCCACCTACAGGGAGAAAGCTTATTAGTGGTAAAGCAGGGCTGCAGGTGTCTCTCTGTCTATGTCCCCTTTTCTTCTAAATTTTTGTCTCTCCAATAAACAACAACAACAACAACAAAATCCAACAACAAACCAACAAAAAACCCACCCCTTTGGTTGGATAACTGGTGAAGAACTGGATGTTACAAAGTCCCATCACTTTCTGATAATGTGTCTCTTCTGTGAACCAATTACAAACCATTTCCTTTAGCAGTGGCTCTAATTTTGTAATTACCACTTCCAGAACGGAAACGAATTCATCAACTATATTGTGAGTTCCTGTCAAATCCTACTTAAGTGGGGGTGACTACTGTGGCAGAGTGACTGTTATTTCAGTTTGTGGGGATGTTTATTCAACTTGAATTTTCCAATTCTTCCATCTGCAATTACTGTGAGACTCATACAGCTTTGCCTCCAGCTCTGGGGTTTCTCTACTGGACAGGATTACAAACATAAAGCCAATAGGTGCAGCTACAGAAATCCACCTGGCCTCCATTCAAACAAGAAATGCTGTGGTTTTATCATACATGCAGTTCTGAAACAAAGATGATCAGAACTTCCTGAATGTATCACATTTAGCTTACAGCAAATAGGACCAGACTAAATTGTGCTATTACCCACTGTCAGAAGAAGCAGCTCATAATTGTGTAAAGGTATTCATGAGAAGCTGAGTGTTCTATTGGTTAGCATTATGCCATTAAAAATATTTATTTATTTTAAAAAGGAGACATTAACAAAACTATAGGACAAGAGGGGTACACAATTCCACACAATTTCCACCACCAGGTCTCCATATCCCCTCTCCTCCCCTGATAGCTTTCCTATTCTTTATCCCTCTGGGAATATGGACCCAAGGTCATTGTGGGATGCAGAAGGTGGAAGGTCTGGCTTCTGTAATTGCTTCCCCACTGAACATGAAAAAAATATTTTTATTTTTTAATTTTTTTTTTTACTAGAGCACTGTTCAAGCTTTGGGTTATGGTGGTGCTGGGGATTGAATATGGGACCTCAGGCATTAGTCTCAGGCATGAAAATCTTTTGCATAACTATTACACTATCTCCCCAGTCCCTATTTATTTCATTTTAGATAGGAAGCTTGAGAGAAAGAATGAACTAGAGCACCACTCTGGTATGTTTGATGCCAGGGCTCAAACCAGGTGCCTTAGGCATGAAAGCCCTACGCTCTACTAGTTATCTCTATGACCACAATTATATTTTGATTTTTTTGAAGATATGTATATAGATGTGTATACACATACAATTGGAGAGAAGGGAGAGAGGGAAGACTAGACTAGAGCATCACTCTGGCACATGCACAGACCTTGGGACCTCGTGCTTGCAAATTCAGTATCACCTCCCAGGCCACTTTATTTTTATTTATTTATTTATTTATTTGCCTCCAAGGTTATCACTGGGGCTTGGTGCCTGCACTATGAATCCACTGCTCCTGGAGGCCATTTTTCCATTTTGTTGCCCATTATTGTCATTATTGCTGTCGTTGGATAGGACAGAGAGAAATCAAGAGAGGAGGGGAAGACAGAGACGGGGCGAGAAAGATAGACACCTGCAGACTTGCTTCACTGCTTGTGGAGTGACCAATCCCCCTACAGGTGGGGAGGCAGGGGACCGAACTGGTGGTCCTTGCGCTTTGCGCCATGTGCACTTAAACCGCTGTGCTACCACCTGACCCCTGTTTATATTTAATTTTTAAAGGCATGCCTCAGTGAATAATTAACTGAATACTTAGGATATGCCAAAAACATGTGGTGAACTGTGCTTTAAAAGTCAGCAAATTCGGGCCTCAGCAACTGAACTAGGGAATTCCAGAAGTGTAAACTAAAACAAAAGGTGAGCTTGATTTTTGAACCACCAGTACTCAGACCTGCAGGTACCACGTAAAGTAATATTGCTTCCTAATATCTGGCCTGAATGTGGTCGAGATTTTGAGGATATCTTTAAAGTTCAACAAATTAAGAACCATTTAGAGCTTCATAGCTTGGGGGACTCAGCAAGTGACAAGTAGCCTGGGCAGATGTTGTGGGAAAGTTCCACTGAATGAGAGCTACCATGTCATAAGCCTTTTCTATATTCCTCTCTGTACCTCTGTAGGACAGATCAAAAGTCCTAATCTTACTTATAAATGTCAATTATTGCTCATTAAGATGTTTGTAGCCAGTAAGCTCACAGGCAATTAAGGTTTCTGATATACACATAGAGAGTATTTAAAGCACATTTCTTCTTCAATCTTTCCTGGCCAAAGAACTTGAGCATTGTCCACCCTGCATCTGATGGTCTTTGGCCTTTTGATTTGGGGTGGGCAACATGATAAATAGTAGGTCAATGGAAAGGGACATTGAGTTAGTTAGACCTTGTGACTGCTAGGGCAGCAGCTCCCCCTGATGAATTTCCAGTTAAATAATGTTAACCTCAAGTGTGCTGTGTAGATGGGAAATACAATTCCAAGTGAAAAGCTAGAGTAGAGCTGGAGAATAGCATAATGGTTGGGAGTTGGGCTGTAGCGCAGCGGGTTAAGCGCAGGTGGCGCAAAGCACAAGGACCGGCATAAGGATCCCGGTTCGAACCCCGGCTCCCCACCTGCAGGGGAGTCGCTTCACAGGCAGTGAAGCAGGTCTGCAGGTGTCTATCTATCTCTCCCCCTCTCTGTCTTCCCCTCCTCTCTCCATTTCTCTCAGTCCTATCCAACAATGACAACAACAATAATAACTACAACAATAAAACAACAAGGGCAACAAAAGGGAATAAATAAATAAAATAAATATTTTTTAAAAAAAGAATAGCATAATGGTTATGCAAAATGACTTTCATGCCTGAGGCATTCAAGGTCCCACATTCAATCCCCAGCACCATTAGTCAGAGCTGTGCAGTGGTCGGGCTAAAAGAAAAAAGTTCTAGTATACAGGACTATCCTTGTTGTATTTAAGAGACAGCTCACACTCTGGCACTACAACAAATCAAGTTATTTTCCATTTTTATTACCTCAATAGAGGAGCATTATTTATCCAGTACAGATGATTACCAGCAGGGCCCAAACTCTTTCGATACTGGCATATATAATATAGTCAGTTCAAGCTCCTCAAACTCCCCATTTCTCTGATTTTTCTTCCCGCAATTTAGTTTTTCCTTCCCATCATACCATGCTGTGAGTTACCAATAAATTAGATAGACATGAGGCTTTACATAGTCCCATCCTCCCCCTTTTATTGGAACTGTAGCTAGGCCCACTTTGAAGTGTTTTCTTCTTCAAGTGCTTTTCTAACTGCTGAAAGACTGCATTAGAGAGGAGTGGGGACTGTCTAAAGATGTTTTGAGGAGGTGCAGGGGAAGGAAAGAAAGACAGGTGCTATAATCTATCTTCTCACTAGCCAGTCTGCCAAGCTGAAAGAGACAATGGGGGGGGGGCGGAGAGAAAAAAGGCTTGCCAATACAATCAGAATTAAGAAAAAAAAAAAAAAAAACTCCCCAAAGGGAGTACATTAGGGGGAAGAAGCTCTGTTTTAGATACGGTTTAAGATCTACTTCAGGAAGCGCACTAGGATGTGGCTCATCTGTGCATAAATTCATAGGATAACTATTTCTTTTTCAAAGTTCTGTTTACAAGTCATAGGTTGACTTGTAAGATTACTCTAAAATACAAAATTTACTGTTGTCATTTTAAGAGACAGCCACATCATTGTCACCATGGTGCAGTTCCTTTGCAGTTTTCTGGGCTATAAGGAGCTGTTGAATTGATATGTAATAGACTTTTTTTTCGTCATATGCTTGTGGTCAGTCCATGCTCCAGCCAAGCCACCCAGCAAGATGGTAGCTAAAGATACCAGTGATGTCTTCAGAGGGGCCAGCCAGCAGGCTGCTGGTTTATTTCGACAGCATTGCCCTGTGCAGGAAGGAGCGAGGCAGTGTCACTGTTGGTTCCACAGGACAAAGAGGATCGGGGCGTTGTGTGGCGTGAGCCAGCAGTAGTCCACGATGCTGTACTGCATATAGCCCAGAAGGAAGCCAAAAGCCACATCGGTGACATTGTGCCGCCCCAGCATGACCCTGGAGAGGCCCAGGACGAGGGCCCACAGCACCACCAGCACCCTCAGGGGGATGGCCAGCACCAGGTGCTTGAGAATGAACCTGGAGGCCAGGGCGGCGCGCGTGGCGTGGCCGGAGGGGAAGGAGTACCTGTCCACCGACACTGCGAAGAACATGTCCATCTGGTTGTGGGCGGGCCGGCGCCTGCGGACCAGCCCCTTGATCAGGGCCACCAACAGCAGGTCGAGCAGCAGCGCGAAGAGCAAGTTCATGAGCACCTCGCGGCCGGCCCAGCTGTCGCTGCGGGCCAGGCCGTAGAGGGCGCCCAGCAGCCACGGGATGCCGTGGCCCGAGACCTCCAGCAGCTTCATAAGCGGCCTCGCGCTGCCCCACGGCGAGCCCTCGCCCGCGCACACGCCCAGCTTCTTAGACAGCCACAGGTCGATGGCCAGCAGCGAGCGCAGGGCGATGGCCGCGAAGGACGGGTTCAGGTCCAGGCGGGCCTCTTCAGGCGGCGGGGCCGGGGGCGCCTGCGAGCAAGGGCCCGCGCCGGCCAGCGGGAAGGAGCCGCGCCGGGGCACCGGGCTGTCAGAGGCGCGGAGCCGGGCGCTGGGGCCGTCGACGCCGGGCGCGCGGCTTCCGAGCAGCGCCTGGAACTCGAACCTGCCGCCGCCGCCGCCGTGGGCCGGGCTGCCCGGGCTGCTGCCGCCGCCCCCGGCCGAGGCGCACAGCGGCCGGCCCTCCAGGTTCCGGCGGGGGCTCGGCATCGCTGCGGGCGGCCCGGACCCCGCTCCCGGCCGGCCTGCCAGCGGAGACTCGTCCGGCCCCGCCGCCTCTTCCGCTTCCGTATGGCCATCCTCAGGGGCGGGGAGAGCGGCAGCCGGGATGATTGTGACACCTGGCGGACACGCTCGGGGAAGCCGCCCTTTCTTTTTGGGGGGACAGTAAGCGGGTTATGCTAGAGGTGATGTTTTTGCAGAACAGATGGGGTTTACGTCTTTTAATCTTCCCTTAATTGCATACCTGTGTTTGGGTGACCTTTGTCTTCTTTGGTGGGGATTTAGGAGAAATTGAGAGCCTTTTAAAAAGCAGAGCGAAAAAGGGGATGCGATGCGGCACTCTGGTGTGTGGAATTGTTTATTTTATTTTATTATTTATTTATTTATTCCCTTTTGTTGCCCTTGTTGTTTTATTGTTGTAGTTATTATTGTTGTTGTCGTTGTTGGATAGGACAGAGAGAAATGGAGAGAGGAGGGAAAGACAGAGAGGAGGAGAGAAAGATAGACACCTGCAGACCTGCTTCACCGCCTGTGAAGCGACTCCCCTGCAGGTGGGGAGCCGGGGTTCGAACCGGGATCCTTATGCCGGTCCTTGTGCTTTGCGCCACCTGTGCTTAACCCGCTGCGCTACAGCCCGACTCCCTGGTGTGTGGAATTGTACCCTTCTTGTTCAATGAACTTGTTGATCATAATTAAATCAGTAAATAATAATAATAATAAAGCAGAGTGAAGTGGGGGAGACAGCATAGTGGTTCTGCAAGAGACTCATCCCTGGGGCTCTGAGATCTCAGGTTCAATCCTGGGGTCATCGTAAACCCGACCTGAGCTGTGCTCTGGTAGAATAAAATTTCAGAGTGGAGGAGATACCATTATGAGAGCAAAAGGAGAGAATCACTCTGGCACATGCAATGCCAGGGATGAAACTCAGAACCTCATGCTTGAGAATCTAAGGCTTTAACTGAAGAGCCACTTCCCAGGCCATGGACAAAGCTTCTCATGTCTGGAATTCAGGTCCTAGGGTCAGTCCTGTGCATCTTCATAAGCCAGAGCTGAATAGTACTCTAGTTTTTAAAAAATGATGATTAAGGGAGTCGGGCTGTAGCGCAGCGGGTTAAGCGCAGGTGGCGCAAAGCACAAGGACCGGCATAAGGATCCCGGTTCGAACCCCGGCTCCCCACCTGCAGGGGAGTCGCTTCACAGGCGGTGAAGCAGGTCTGCAGGTGTCTATCTTTCTCTCCTCCTCTCTGTCTTCCCCTCCTCTCTCCATTTCTCTCTGTCCTATCCAACAACGACAACAACAATAATAACTACAACAATAAAACAACAAGGGCAACAAAAGGGAATAAATAAATAAAATAAATATAAAAAAATTTTTAAAAATGATGATTAAAAAAAAAGGGAAGCAAATGGGAAGTGGTGGGATTAATGGGATTAAGTCTTAGACCTGCAAACATTAAGTCCTGCCTGAATTCAGTCGCCAGCATTGAATATGCCAGAGGGATGGTTTAGTTCTCCTTCCCTTTCCTTCTCCTCTCCTCTTTCTCCCCTAAATAAATCTTAAAAAAAAAGGTGTATTGCACTAACATAAAGGACTCTGGGGTTGGGGAGGGGCTTTCAGGTTCTGGTGCATGCAGACTGTGGAGGGGAGGGCCTGGGGGAAGGAGGTTAGAGTGTTCTGCAGAAAACTGAAAATTTTTGCATATGTACCAACAACCGTATTTACTGGTGACTGTAAACCATTAATTCCCCAATAAAACAACAACAAAAAAGCAAAGCAAAGCAAACCAAACCAAACCATGTTCTCTCTCTCCCTTTGTTTTCTAGATTTCTTGCCCAGGGGTGTTCCTTCCTGCCAAACAAGATGTATACCTGGGGGTCTACCTCCTCAATCAGTACCTGGAGACCATCTGCTTCCCCCCAGTGTTCCCCATCATGATTCAGCAGAGCACGAGGTTTGAGAAGGTGATCTGGACTCTCTTGCCTTGCTAACTAGAAACATTTAAATTCCTCATCTAAAGACCACCCAGTGATTCTGAAGAAGGAATCTAGTTCTTATAAAGTGATTTTTTTTTTCCCCTCCAGGGTTATTGCTGGGCTCGGTGCCTGCACCATGAATCCACCCCTCCTGAAGGCCATTTTTTTCCCCTTTTGTTGCCCTTGTTGTTATAGCCTCATTGTGGTTATTATTATTACCATTGTTGACGTTGTTCGTTGTTGGATAGGACAGAGAGAAATGGAGAGAGGAGGGGAAGACAGAGGGGGAGAGAAAGACACCTGCAGACCTGCTTCACCGCCTGTGAAGTGACTCCCCTGCAGGTGGGGAGCTGGGGGCTTGAACTGGGATCCTTAGGCCAGTCCTTGTGCTTTGCGCCACCGCCCGACCCCCATAAATTGATTTTATAAAATTCTTTTGAATAACAAATCATGGTAGAGAGGTACCTTAAAAAAAGCATGCTCTTAAAAGAGCAAAAGCATGATTGTGGAAGACAACTTTAGCATCCCAGGTCTGAGCCAAGTTCTGTCAACCTAGTGCTAAATACTCTGGTTGATGTTTTTCTATTCTGGGAATTCCCATGATACTTTCTAACTGGAGCAGAGAGAACTTTTTTCCTTAATGTTCTTGGAGGTGATAAAGTTGCATAAAATTTACCACAGGGATTATCAGACATGCAAATCTAGTGCCCTATACTGTGCTATTTTCCTTGCCCTTGCTGCACAGACTTTTTTAGACTCAGAAAAATAATGAAAAGTTGTAGCCATACTAGTTAAATTCAGTCTCTGGGATCCTGTTGCAAAACAAGAAGGCTGCTAGAATTTCCTTAAGTTATACTAAGCTGATGTAACTTCAGTGGCAGTAGATTCCATTCTAATGAATATGATTATATCAATGCATTTATTTTGCCACTTGGGTTATTGCTGGGACTCTGCCTGCAACGACTCCACAGCTCCCAATGGTGGTTTTATTATTATTTTTCTCTTTCTTTCGTTTTTGATAGTTACAGAACTAGAGAGTGAGGAGAGAGTCAGAGACAGAGAGATACTACCACTGCTCCATCCCTTGTGAATCCCACTCTTCCCCACCCCACAGGTGGGGACCAGAGGTTTGAACTCAGGTCTCTGTGCATGCTAGCATACATGCTGTTTTGTGTGTACCATTGCCTGCCCTCTCCATGATATAAATACCCAAAATATTACAGCATTCTTCCCACATTAGAATCATGGCTTCATGACTGGCAATTCTTTGATGTTTCTATTTAGGAAGTTAGAGATGGGATATATATATATTTTATTATTATTTTTTTTTCTCAGAGCACTGTTCAGCTCTGGCTTATAGTGGTGTAGGAAATTGAACCTGGGGGCCTCAGGCATGAAAGTTTCTTATCATAACCATTATGCTATCTACCCACACTATTTAAAAATATTAATAGTGATTTATTTCATTTCATGAGAGAGAAGTAAATTGGGGTGGAGAAGGCAGGGAGAGCAGCCAGAGCAGCACTGAGGCATATGCAGTGCTAGAGATTGAACCCAGGGCCTCATACTAGTGTGTCCAGAACTCTACCACTGTGTCAACTCCCAGGCTTCAGGACTTTGCTTTTAACTTTGGTAGGTTTAATGATTTTTGCCCCAGACAATATCACTCCAGGGTAGGATTATACCCTGCATGGTGATACCCAGAAAACACCTGTCTTTTTGACCTGAGAATGGGAGCTGGTCTTCTGTGTAATATTTTATAGGTCAGAGCTTGTTGATTATTATAGTATAACAAGTGGACTGGATAAGAGAGGAGAGGAATAAGTGGACATTTCCTTGGGACATACACTCAAAAAATCCCATCTTGGGTTCATACAGAGGGATAAAGAATGGGAAAGCTGGCTGGCTGGTGGTGCACCTGGTTGAGTGCACGTATTACAATGCAAAAGGACCCAGGTTCCCTGGTTCCCACCTGCAGGGGGAAAACGTTGCAAGTGGTGAAGCAGGGCTGCAAGTGTCTCTCTGTCTCTCTTCCTCTCTAATTACCCCCTTCCCTCTTGATTTCTGGGTGTCTCTATCCAATAAATAAAGATAATAAAAAATTTTAAAAAATAGGAAAGCTTCCAATGGACGAGATGGTATACAAAACTCTGGTAGTGAGAATTGTGTGGAACTATACCCCTCTTATCCTATGGTCTTGTCAATATTTCCATTTTATATATTAAAAAAAAGAAGAGAAAAAAACCTATTTCTACTACTTGGATATTGGGAGTGCTAATAGGTGGTAAGAATTCATTGTATGGCTGTCAGAAAAGTCACAATGTATTTTCCATAGTTTTCTATGCAAAAATGTGTCATGACTTTTCTGACAGCTCAATATTCACCACCCCAATTTCCAATTGAGTTTTTATCTATTTTAATCTCCTTTTATGAAGGCTTAAACCATCTTTTTGAAATATTTTATTTATTTGATCTTAATGAGAGAGATACAGAGAAAAAGATGCAGAGAGACCAGACCAATACTCAGCTCTGGCTTATGGTGGTGCTGGGGATTTAATCAGTGAACTCAGAACCTCAAGCATGAGTCTTTTGTAGAACCTTTATACTGTATTCCTCAGCCCCTAAACCATTATTATTTTTTTGCTGTTTTTTAAAGTATTTATTTATTTATTTCCTTTTGTAGCCCTTGTTTTATTGTTGTAGTTATTGTTGTTGTTGGATAGAACAGAGAGAAATGGAGAGAGGAGGGGAAGACAGAGAGGGGGAGAGAAAGATAGACACCTACAGACCTGCTTGACCACCTGTGAAGTGACTCCCTGCAGGTGGGGAGCCAGGGACTCTAACTGGGATCCTTAATCCAGCCCTTGCACTTTGCGCCACGTGTGCTTTTCTGCTGTGCTACTGCCCGACTCTCCCTAAACCATTCTTTTTTTTTTTTTAAAGTTTATTTATTTATTTTCCCTTTTGTTGCCCTTGTTGTTTTTTATTGTTGTTGTAATTGATGTCGTCATTGTTAGATAGGACAGAGAGAAATGGAGAGAGGAGGGGAAGACAGAGAGGGGGAGAGAAAGATAGACACCTGCAGACCTGCTTCATCACCTGTGGAGCGACTCCCTACAGGTGGGAAGCCAGGGACTCGAACTGGAATCCTAAGGCCAGTCCTTGTGCTTCGTGCCACATGCGCTTAACCCACTGCGTTATTGCCCGACTCCGCTAAACCATTCTTTTATGAGAAATCCAGCAATGCAAAATCATCGAAAAATTTTGCCGTTGCTGCTCCTGGCAAAACTGCACTAGTGAAACATAGCATAGAACATTTTTCAAAATGTAGTGAAGTGAATGACTCATTTTAAAATTTGAAAAATAGTCCAAAATATAGTCCAGTGGGAAACTTATGCTACTCCTGTGTTAGGTCCAAACACCAAAAGAATAAAAAGGTGGGAGTCAGGCGGTAGCACAGAAGGTTAAGCACCGGTGACATAAGGATCCCGGTTTGAGCCCCCCGCTCTCCATCTGCAGGGGTGTGCTTCACAGGCAGCAAAGCAGGTCTGCAGGTGTCTATCTTTCTCTCCCACTCTTTCTTCCCCTCTCTCCATTTTTCTCAGTCCTATCCAACAATGACAACAACAATAACTACAATAACAAAACAACAAAGGCAACAAAAGGGAATAAATAAATAAACATTAAAAAAAAAGAAAAATCTTAAAAAAAAAGGTGCTGAAATGTCCTGGGACTTGGTGCCGTTGGCCTCTCAAGCATGAGGTCTAGAGTTTGATCCCTGGCATCACCTCCTTACTCGGACATTAGTAAACAAATACATCTTCTTAGTATTTCTTTTACTCTTCTGTTTCTTAAAAAAGAAAGTTGGAGAAAAGAAAAAAGAAATGACTCTCTTACATAAACTGTGTTTATATTCCAATTTTCTTCAAGTTGCCTCTGGCTTTTTAAAAAATATTTATTTTATTTATTTATTCCCTTTGTTGCCCTTGTTGTTTTATTCTTGTAGTTATTATTGTTGTTGTCGTTGTTGGATAGGACAGAGAGAAATGGAGAGAGGAGGGGAAGACAGAGAGGGGGAGAGATAGATAGACACCTGCAGACCTGCTTCACTGCCTGTGAAGCGACTCCCCTGCAGGTGGGGAGCCGGGGCTCGAATCAGGATCCTCATGCCGGTCCTTGTGCTTTGCGCCACCTGCGCTTAACCCTCTGCTCTACAGCCCGACTCCCTCTGGCTTTTTTTTTTTTTAATATCTGTTTTATTCTTTAGCTGCAAATACTTAGAGCATTTTCTTCTCCTTAGACCTGTAGTGCAATCCACTATGCCACCACCTCCTGGACCACGGAGACCTTTGTATTAGGAGCAGACTTCTGTAAATACTTAAATATCACTGGGTGGGGATAGTTAGCATAATGGTTATGCAAAGAGTTTTTTTTTATTTTTTAAAATATTTACTTTCCCTTTTGTTGCTCTTTTTAAAATTGTTGTAGCTATTATTGTTGTTGTTATTAATGTCATCATTGTTGGATAGGACAGAGAGCAATGGAGAGAAGAGGGGAAGACAGAGAGGGGGAGAGAAAGATAAACACCTGCAGACCTGCTTCACCACCTGTGAAGCGACTCCCCTGCAGGTGGAGAGCCGGGGCTTGAATTGGGATCCTTACTCCGGTGCTTGCTCTTTGCGCCAGGTGTGCTTAACCCGCTGCGCTACCTCCTGACGCTTGCAAGAATTTTTTGTGCCTGAGGCTCCAAAGTCCCAAATTCAATCCCTCGTACCACCATCATCCAGAGTTGAGTAGTACTCTGGTTGAAAAAAAAAAAAAGATTAAGCATCATTTAATTCAGAACTTAAATTAGACTCTTAAATTAACTTAAATTAGAACTGAAATTAAACTCCAGTGAAAACTTCTGTTTCTTCCAGGGATGTAGAGTTCAGAGTGAAGGGTCTGGTACACCTTTAATTTTAGTCCTATCTCAATCCTTTCTATCTCATGAGCACAACATGCCAATTTGCTAAAGGCTAGACAACTGTCATCTTTTCTTGTGCTTCAAAACACTCTTGAAATAAATAAGATGTTCCCTTTCTTTTGTTATTTTTAGACTCCATATGAATATAACTACTTTTGTCCCTTTGCTTTCTAAAGTTCAGTTGTGATGACATTAATGCCTACTTTCACTAATACAGAGAAACTTGAAGAGGATTTTTGTCTTTTAAAAAAATTTTTTGTTTTACTTATTTATTTATTTATTTATTATTAGATAGAGACAAACTGAGAGGGAAGGGGGCAATAGAGAGGGAGAGAGACAGAGACACCTGCAGCCCTGCTTCACTGCTTGTGAAGCTTTCCTCCTGCAGGTGGGGATCAGGGGCTTGAACCTGGGTCCTTGTGCATTGTGATGTGAGCACTTAACCAGGTGCACCACCACCTGGCCCTGAGGATTTTTGTCTTTATGGTAGTAATAGAAAAGTGAAATGGGGCCAGGCGGTAGCCCAGCAGGTTAAGCGGACAAGCGCAAGGATGACGCAAAGCGCAAGGATCAGCATAAAGATCCTGGTTCAAGCCCCCAGCTCCCCTCCTGTAGGGGAGTTGCTTCAGGCGTGTAGTGCAGTCATCAAGCTCCATCAATAACCCTAGAGGCAAAAAAAAAAAAAAAAAAGTGAAACTAGCTTACAGTTTCTTTTCTTTCTTTCTTTCTTTCTTTCTTCTTCTTTTTTTTTTGTTTCTCCTTGCTTCTCTTTACCAGAGAACTGCTCAGCTCTGGCTGATACAGGAAATTGTACCAGGCATAAAAATCTAAAAATAAGAAAATAAATAGGAAAATAAAAAATTAATTTATGTAATTTGGAATCTTCAAAATGAAAGTAGCAATTAAATTATATGCAGATCAATGAGCCCCCACATTTACCTGACATAAGCAAATAGAAAAAAACACTTTGGATTTAATGTAGCCCTTTCTCTCTCTCTCAGTTAATGGTTTACCATACAGTTGTTGACACATGTATACAATCTCTCATTTCCCTGTGATATGTATCTGCAATACTTAATTCCCCCATACAGATAAGAAACTGTACTCATGTGACAGTTTCTTACTCATTATTTCCTCCATAAAGTGATTTAAAATTCAAAAACAATTTTTTCCCCATACAAATTAGGTGAATTGCTTTTCCCTTTACATCATCATGGCTTACAAAAGGTTTTGTACAGGTGCATTACTTCCCAGTAGTATGGAAATTTTCTACTAGTAGTTTGCTTTTTTGGGGGGCTGGGAGGTAGAATTTTAATTTGGGTCCCTTTTTACCACAACCAATTGCTTTGTTTATTGGACAGCATTTGATGAGTAGCTGTAGTATATAAAGTGTTTTATTTAGGTATACAGATAATTAAACATTTTTAAAAAATTTTTACCAGAGAGAAAGATACAGAGAGAGAAAGTGTAGAGCACTGCTCAGCTTTGACATATGGTGGTGCAGGAGATTGAACCTGGGACCTTAGAGCCTCAGACATGAAAGTCTTTTGCATAGCCATTATGCTGTCTCCCCAGCCCCAGATAAATTCTTTGAGGTTGTGACCTAGGAGGTGGCCTGATTTGTGAGCATGAAGTCCCAAGTTCAGTCCCTAGCAATGCATATGCCTGAGTCTTGCTCCATTTTTTTTCTCTTTCATAAATTAATAAATAAATCTTTACTACATAAAAATTATTTGAGGTTGGTGTTAAAAGTGCAGTTTTCAGCAGATTGTAGGGCTAAGTCAAGTTGGTTGTGTTTTAAGCATGACAGATTCAACTAGTTCAGATTTTCCTTGTACTTGTATTAATTTTTGTTCATTTATTCTATAATAATTTGTTGAAAAAATTTTTTTGAAGATTTGATTATGAGGAGAGAGCATCACTTTGGCACATGTGATGCTAGAGATTGAACTCAGAACCTCATTCTTTCAACACTTTAGTCACTGCACCAGCCTCTTGATCAACTAGTTTGTTAGCCTTAACTACTAAAGATACTAATTAAATCCTAAAATATTATGTAATTGAATTAAAAAAACATTTACTTATTATTTATTGCATAGAAACAAACTGAGAGAGATGGGGGAGATAGAGAGGGAGAGAGAAAGACAGATATCTGTAGCACTGCTTCACCACTCATGAAGCTTCCTTCCTGCAGGTGGGGACTGGGGGCTTGAACCTGGGTCCTTACAACATTGTGACATGTGTACTGAACCAGGTGTGCCACTGCCTGGCCCCTGTTTGAATTTTACATGTTGATTATTTGGAAGGATGTGATCTACAGTTTCTATATTTTAAGATAACTCTTATTAATTTATTTTCCACATTTTCCCTCAGGTATTTGAAAATGCAGTAGATCCCGGAGCTGTAGCAGACATTTTAGAAAGTAGGTACTCTAAGAAAACAGAGGGAGGGGTATTGTTAGTGGCATTCATTCACAGATAGAAAATTCTGTTATGTTTTTATTGTGAAAAAGCTTTTATTCAAGAGTGCTTTTTGCAAAATTGTTCCAAATAACAAAAGACAAGAACATACAAGATGCTCACTGGAATGACTCATTAAGAGATAGATTAAATGTATCACTGTAGGGCTGGGAAGATAGCATAATGGCTATGCAAAAGACTTCTATGCCTGAGGCTCCAACTATCCACTTTCAATTCTTAATGCCACCATAAACCAGAGCTGAGCAGTGCTTTGGTGAAGGAAAAAAAAAAGTCACAGTTGAGTACCTGACCTTTTGAGTCAATAGAAATGGCAATTTTAGATGGTTCATTTAACAGCTCCTTCTATTCAATTGGACTGAGGGTGTGTGTGTGTGTGTGGGGGGGGGCTTTGTGGTGTAGCTCCAACACTCCTATGTTCAAGTTCTTATACCCTTCCTTAACCCCCTCAGTTTGGACTGTAGAGACAAGGCCTTTAAAAAGTTAAAACGGAGGGCGTCGGGCAGTAGCACAGTGGGTTAAGCTCAAGTGGCACAAAATGCAAGGATGGCCTAAGGATCCCGGTGCGAGCCCCCAGCTCCCCACCTGCAGGGGAGTCGCTCCACAGGCGGTGAAGCAGGTCTGCAGGTGTCTATCTTTCTCTCCCCCTCTCTGTCTTCCCCTCCTCTCTCCATTTCTCTCTGTCTTATCCAACAACAACAATAATAACTATAATATTAACTACAACAATAAAACAAGGGCAACAAAAGGGAAAATAAATAATAAAAAAGCAAGTTAACATCTGTATTGCTTCTATGTTAATTAATTCTTTAATATTTTATTTATTTATTAATGAAAAATATAGGAGGACAGAGAGAAAGAACAAGCCATAACTCTAGTACATATGCTGCTGGGGATCCAACTCAGCACCTCATGCTTCAGAGTTCAATGCCTTATCCACTGAGCCACTTCTGGGACCGCATCTACCATGCTAATTAAAATATTTTATTTTGGGAGTCAGGAGGTAGCGCAGCGGGTTAAGAGCACCTGGCGCAAAGAGCAAGCACCGGCATAAGAATCCCGGTTTGAACCCCCAGCTCCCCACCTGCAGGGGAGTTGCTTCACAGGTGGTGAAGCAGGTCTGCAAGTGTCTATCTTTCTCTCTCCCTCTCTGTCTTCCCCTCCTCTCTCCATTTCTCTCTATCCTATCCAGCAACAATGACATCATCAACAATAATAATAACTACAATAAAATAACAATGGTGACTAAAGGGAATAAATAAATACGTAAAGAAAAGTTAAAATGGATGAGTGACTGAGCAAGTTGTGGTATATATACACAATGGAATACTATTCAGCTATTAAAAATGGTGATTTCACCATTTTCAGCCCATCTTAGATGGAACTTGAAGAAGTCATGTTAAATAAGTCAGAAACAGATAGATGAATATGGGATGATCTCGTTCACAGGCAGAAGTTGGAAAACAAGATCAGAAGAGAAAACACTAAGCAGAACTTGGGCTGGAATTGGTGTGTTGCACCAAAGTAAAAGACTCTGGGGTGGTGGTGGGGAGAGTTCAGGTCCTGGAACAGGATGGCAGAGGACCTAGTGGGGGTTGTATTGTTATGTGGAAAACTGAGAAATGTTATGCATTTACAGACTATTGTATTTACTGTCAACTGTAAAACGTTAACCCCCCAATAAAGAAATTTAAAAAAAGAAAAAAGTTAAAATGGGAGTTGGGGAAGATTGCATAATGGATACACAAAAAGGCTTTCATATCTGTGGCACCAAAAGTCCCAGGCTCAATCCCCAGCACCACCACAGAGATGAGTAGTGCTCTGGTAAAAATAAGTAAATAAATTACATTAAAAATTAAAAAGGTATAGTCTGTGAAGTGGTACAATGGTTAGAGCTTTGGACTTGAAATCATGAAGTCCTGAGTTCAAACTCAGCATCCCATGTGCCTGAGTGATACTCTCTTTCTCTCTCCCTTTCATTTTACTAAGTAAATAAATAAAGACTTAAGGTGGGATCATTTGTATGACCCTACATCAAGTACCTCTTTTTGAAATAGAATGCCTCTTAATTTAATTTATTTTTTTCATTTTATTGGATAGAACAGAGAAATTGAGAGAAAGGGGATACTGAGAGGGAGAAAGAGAGATACCAGCAGCACTGCTTCACAACTCACAAAGCTTTCCCCCACTGTAGGTAGTAGGGTCCTGAAGCTTGAACTTGGGTGCTTGTGCACTGTAGCATGTGTACCCAATCAGGTGCACCACTGCTTGACCCCACAATTTTTGTTTTTGTGGTCAAAGTCCAACAGTGACATAGGTGGCTTTTTGTGATGGGATCCCTTCCCCCCTCCCATTTTGTTCTCTTTCTCCTTGCCCTTCCTCTTCTTTAGATAGAGAAATTTAGAGGGAAATGAGAGATAAGGAGCGGGGGAGAGTCTTGCAGTGCTGCTTCACTGCTTGTGAAGCTTCCCTTCTGCAGGTGGGTACTAGAGGCTTGAACGTGGGTCCTTGAGCATGGTACCAGGTGTGCTCTACCTGGTACTTCATAACTGGCCTGATAACTAAATATTAAGAGTCAAGTTTTTTCTGGGATGGTTCATCTCTGTAAGATGCAGTTTATCCCTCTTTTAAATCCCTCAGAAGAATTCAATATTTTGCACAATGATACAGGAATTGGGGTAATCTCATTAAGATTCCCAATTATTGATATTAACCCCAGGTAGGTTAATTATTAATACCATTAAAACAACCTGAAAATAGCTCTATTGGTGACTCTTATTTTTGGTATTTAAATCAATTAAAAGGCACACCACACACCATTCCAACAGGCAAGTAATTGGTATAGGTATGTTACAGAGCATCCTAATTCTTTTTTTGTGGGGGTAGGTTTAGGGGTGAGAGAGAACACAGGCCCTTAGGCTCTCCCTGGTCATTTCTTTTTCTCTTTGAGAGCTAATGTCTTCATTCACGAAGAGGGGACCAACCCTTACATGCTACTCAGCATGCTCTGTGAGCTTGTTTGAGTGTCAGGAATTCAAAGCTTGAGATAAGGTATTAGGCACCTCCACTGAAGGGCTGACTAGTCCCTCCCACCACCTGGAAAAACCTAACATCACAGCTGTCTCAACTTTTGAACTAGCTGGCATTTAAAATCCCTTATCTAAACATTTCTATGTTTTAAATTAAATTGATAAAGGGAGAACTTTAAAAAAATTTTTTTTATTTAAGAAAGGATTAATTAACAAAACCATAAGGTAGGAGGGGTACAACTCCACACAATTCCCACCACCCAATCTCCATAACCCACCCCCTCCCCTGATAGCTTTCCCATTTTCTATCCCTCTGGGAGCATGGACCCAGGGTCATTGTGGGTTGCAGAAGGTAGAAGGTCTGGCTTCTGTAATTGCTTCCCCGCTGAACATGGGCGTTGACTGGTCGGTCCATACTCCCAGTCTGCCTCTCTTTCCCTAGTAGGGTGTGTCTCTGGGGAAGCTGAGCTCCAGGACATATTGGTGGGGTCTTCAATCCAGGGAAGCCTGGCCAGCATCCTGGTGGCATCTGGAACCTGGTGATTGAAAAGAGAGTTAACATACGAAGCCAAACAAATTGTTGAGCAATTATGGACCCAAACGTTGGAATAGTGGAGAGGAAGTGTTAGGGGGGTGCTCACTGCAAACTCTAGTGTACTTCTGCTTTCAGGTATAGATTTTGCAGTAGTTTACGGATACGTGTGAACATAAGCTCTCTCTCACAGAAACTGGTGTATATCTAGGTTATGGGACTTTGTTAGAAAGTGAACCACCTGAGATGAAATTAGAGTATACTATAAAAGGAAAGGTCTCACCCGAGTAATGAAGCTGGAGGGTTGTCATTCCACTCGTGAAGTCTCTGGACACAGTCTGAGGTGAAGCATGTTGAGGTGGCAATCGTTGCATTGAAAGGGAGAACTTTTTTAAAGTTAAAATATTTATTTTTTCATGTGCAACTATTTAATTTTTATTTTTGATTTACAAAATTATGACAAGTATAATTCTACACCGTTCCCACCACCAGAGTTCTGTGCTCCCATTCCTTTTATTGGAAACTGCGGTAGTACTCCCAAGGTCACAGATATCAGTTGACTATTATTTCTATAACTATCTATGTAGATATCTATAAATATTTTTGTTCATTTTTTTTTATGATCCTGCCTTCTCTCTCCTCTTCTCTTCTCCTTCCTTTCTTTCTTTCTTTCTTTCTTTCTTTCTTTCTTTCTTTCTTTCTTTCTTTCTTTCTTTCTTTTTCTTTTTACCAGAGCACTACTTAGCTCTGGTTTATGGTGGTGAGGGGAATTATACCTGGGACTTCGGAGCCTCAGGCATGAGTGTCTGTTTGCATAACCATTATGCTATCTTCTCTCACCCCCTGGTTTTTCTTTATGTATCTATTTTGAGGAGGGAGAAAAGATAGAGAGAGAGACCAGAGCACTGCTCAACTTTGCCTCATGGTGGTGTGGGGGTTTGCCTATGACTGCAGAGCCTCAGGCATGACAGTTTTTTGCAGAGCCATTATATTGTATCCCCAGCCCCTTAACTTTCTTTTATTGTCTATTTTGTCCAGTTTCACTGAGCTATAATTGACTTATGAATATTGTGCAAGTTTAAGGTGTACAGTGTGTTGATTTGACCTGGTGAAGTCTTGTGAAATCACCCACATGCCTTTGCCTCCTTCATGTTAGTTACTACTTTTTCTTAAATAAATTGTTTTTACTTTATTTAAAAATAAAAAAAATGTTTTAGATAGAGACAGAAATTGAGAGGGAAGGGGGAGGAGAGACAGAGAGAGAGAGACCTTCCAGAACTGCTTCACTGTTAATGAAGCTTCCCCATGAAGGTGGGGACTGGAGTCTTGAACCTGGGTCCTTGCACACTGTAATGTGTTTGCTCAACCAGGTACACCACCACCTGGCCCCAATTACTATTAAAACAATAACAACAACAACAACACATTTATTTATTCACTAATGAGATTCAGGGGTGGGGGGAGAAGAGAGAACCAGGACATAAATCTGGCACATGTGATTCCGGGGATCAAACTGGGACCTCGTGCCTGAGAGCTCAGAACTTTACCCATTGTGCCACCTCTTGGGCTGCTGTTACTTTTGCATAGTAAAAACTATATTTAAGGGGGCTGGGTGATAGCGCAGCAGGTTAAGTGCACATGGCACTTCCTGGTTTGAGCACCTGGCTCCCCACCTTCAGGGAGGTCACTTCACAAGTGGTGAAACAGGTCCGCAGGTGTCTATCTTTCTCTCCTCTCTGTCTTCCCATCCTCTCTATCAATTTCTCTTTGTCCTATCCAACAACAACAACAGCTATAACAATAACAACTACAACTACAACAAGGGCAACAACAAGGATAACAAAATGGGAAAAATAGCCTCCAGGAGCAGTGGATTCGTAGTGCTGGCATGGAGCCCCAGTGATAACCCTGGAGGCCAAAAAATAAAAAATAAAAATAAAAAAGAACTATATTTAAGATCTACTTTGTTAGAAAATCTAAAGTATATTGTATACATTTATTGGTTATTTAAAATATTACTGCTTTGTATATTTCGTGGGGATTATCTTTATTGGCTTTTTTTTGGTTTTACTATTTCTGCTTTAAAGTATTTTTAAGATTTAAATTTGAATCTTGTCTTTATAGATATTGTACAGGGACTCATTATAATTTTTAATTATATTTATTGATTCATTTGATATAGACACACAGAAATCAGAGAGGGAAGTGGGTGATAGAAAGGGAGAGAGACATCTGCAACACTGCTTTACCACTTGCAAAGCTTTCCCCCCTGCAGGTGGGGTCTGGGGGCTCAAACCTGGGCTCTTGTGCATTGCAACAGGTGCACTCAACCAGTTGTGCCACCACCCAACCCCAGGGGCTTATTATTTATAAATATATTTGGACTTGGAAATACGTCAATATTTAATGCTGTAATTTTTTATGTGTAATTTTGTAATATTTTATGTGTAATTTCTAGAGCCATATAACTTACTATTTTAAGCAGAATGAACTTTTATTTTTATTTTTTATTTATTCCCTCTTGTTGCCTTTTTTAAAAAATATGTATTTTATTGATTTATTATTGGATAGAGACAGCCAGAAGTTGAGAGGGGGAGAGGAGATAGAGAGGGAGAGAGACAGAGAGACACCTGCAGACCTGCTTCACCACTCCTGAAGCCTCCCTGCCTGCAGGTGGGGACCAGGGGCTTGAGCCGGGGTCTTTACGCACTGTAATGTGTGCGCTTAACCAGGTGCGCCACCTCCTGGCCCCACCCTTGTTGTTTTATTCTTGTAGTTAATATTGTTGTTGATGTCATGGGGGGGCCCTCAAACCGGGTTCCTTACGCGGGTCCTTGCAGTTTGTGCCACCTGCGCTTAACCCGCTGCACTACCACCCAACTCCCCCAAATAAACTTTTATTTATTTATTTTATTTTATTTATTTTCCCTTTTGTTGCCCTTGTCTTTTTATTGTTGTTATACTTATTATTGTTGTTATTGATGTTTTCGTTCTTCGATAAGACAGAGAGAAATGGAGAGGAGGGGAAGACAGAGAGGGGGAGAGAAAAATAGACGCCTGCAGACCTGCTTCACCGCCTGTGAACGGACTCTCTTGTACGTGGGGAACCAGGGGCTGGAACGGGATCCTTATGCTGGTCCTTGCTACAGCCGGACTCCCCCAAAATAAACTTTTATGGGTTAGTGACTGACAATGATATTTTGGACTTTTAAAGTGAAAGGTACATGATTACTTCAGTGATTTATACGCACTTAAAATTTATTTATTCATTAGCATGAGAGGGGGTAGAGAGAGAATCCAAGCTGGCACGTGCTGCTGGGGCTCGTATTCGTAAGCCTGGGGCTCGACCTCAGGCTTAAGAATCTTGTGCTTCATTTGTGCCTCCTGGGCTGTAGGGCCTTATGCGTTTAAGCCCAGTGCTCTGGCCATTGCACCATCTTTCAGGTGGCAAGTACTTTTTAAATATGGTTTATTTTAGGGCTAGCAAAATAGATCACATGCATAGTGTGCTGCTTTGCCATGGGTACCACTTAGGTTCAAGCCCTGCCCCCATACTGAGGGAAGCATCAGTGCTGTGGTCTCTTTCACTCTTGCTGCCTTTCTGTCTCTCTGTATCTATCTAAAAATAAAATAGATAAGATTTGTGGTATTAAGTATCCAACTTGATACCAGGGAAAGCTTGTAAGTCTAGAGCTTTACCACTGTACCACCTCTTGGGCTACTATGAGCAAAAAAAGAAAAAAAATTAAAGCGATATTCAGCTCTGGCTTATGGTGGTGCTTCAGAAACTCAGGCATGAAAGTATTTAAAAATTTTTTTTAAATCTTTATTTTATTTTTTTGGATAGAGACAGCCAGAAATTGAGAGGAAGGAGGAGATAGGGAGACAGAGAAATAGCTGCAACCCTGCTTCACCACTTGTGAAGCTTTCCCCCTGCAGGTGGGGACTGGGGGCTTGAACCTGGGTCCTTGCGTACTGTAACATGTGTGCTTAACCAGGTGTGCCACCACCCAGCCCCTGAAAGTCTTTTTTTTTTTAATTTTATTTATTTATTTGAAATATAGGAGGAGAGAGAGAGAGAGAAAGAGAGACAACCAGATATCACTCTGGTACACGTGCTGCCGGGGACTGATTTCAGGACCTCATGTTTGATAGTTTAATGCTTTATCTACTGCGCCACCTCCTGGACCACATGAAAGTCTTTTTCTTTTCTTTTCTTTTCTTTTCTTTTCTTTCTTTCTTTTTTTTTTTAACTATTAGTCTATCTTCCCTGCCTATATGAATACATTTCTAAGAGAGAAAACACTGTGTGTATTTTTGCAGCTCTTTTAAGAGTATGCAATGTTATTTTACAATTCAATTACTTTTACTGCAATTCTTCAATTTCCTGGGTCTAGAAATGCCTGGTCGCCATCAGTATACCACTTATCATTGACAGTCTAAATGGGATATCATGACAGCTTTGAGTTTATAACTACTGAAAAATTTCTAAAATATTAAACTCTTTATTTTTTTCCTTTTTAGGTTTCCTAACCAGGTTTGAATTAATACAGCTGGTACCTCCAGGTAATATGCTAGTAATTACATTTCAAAATTGACTTGATTTAAAAGATTAATTAATTAATGAGAGAACAATCAGAGCATCACTCTGACTCCTGTGGTGCTTGGGACCTCATAGTTGAGAGTCCTGCACTCTTTTATTGTGTACCCTTCTTGCCTACTCAGTTAATTTGAAAAGGATTTTGGTGGGGCTGGACTGTTGCTCACCTGATTGAGTGTACATGTTACTTTGAGCAAGGATCTGGGTTCAAGTCCCCAGTCCCTATCTTCAGGGTGGAAGCTTCATTAGTAGTGAAGCAGGGCTGCAGGTGTCTCTCCTCTCTATCTCCCTCTCCACTTTCAATTTCTCTCTGTCTTGTCAAATAAAACAAAAAAGGAAAAAAAAATGGTTGCCAGGAGCAGTGGATTCATAGTGCAGGCACTGAGCCCTAGCAATAACCATGGTGGCAATAAAAGAAAGAAAGAAAGAGAAAGGGAGAAAGGAAGAAAGAAAGGAAGGAAGGGAGGAAGGAAGGAAGGAAAGAACACAGACAAAAGTAAAGAAGCTGAGATGGAATTGAAGCTACTATCTAATGATAACTTGGTAAGTTATAGGAAGTGAAAAGTTAAAGTGTTTTAAAGTTATCCTCAGTGCCATCAAACTCATTAAGTTACTCATTTGAAAGTGGACAAAATTTAGCTGACTATTGGGGGTGGGGAAAGGCATCTGTAATATAAAGCATAGCCAAAATAAAGCTGTGCCAAAAGCCTTTTTATTTTATTTTTTAAGGTTTTAAAACCTGAGAGGGGAGGGGAGATCGAGAGGGAGAGAAAGATAGATACCTGCAGACCTGCTTCACTGCTTCTGAAGTGTTCACCCTTGCAGGTAGTGTGTATGCTTAGCTGAGTGCACCACTACCCCATCCCCTTTTGTCTGAGTTCTCATTTGTGGTGCAAGTGTGTGTTAGGTGCTAGAAGAAGACCCCTAGGCCAAACCCAGTTTATAATGTTTTTGTATGACCTGTGAGCTAATAGCATATTCATAAAATTGAGGTTTTAGTTCATGTAATGTGAAATCCACCATTTTCAAGTCTATAGTTGAGCTGTTTTAGTGTCTTCTCAACGTTGTGCAGTTATCACCACTAATTCTAGACTATTCTGATTACGTCAGAAAGTCAGCACTACTTAGAAGTCACTGCTTCCTAACTCTCTCTTCCCAGTCCCTAGCTAATTTTGATTGATTCTCTGTGACCCCCATCTCTCCTGGGTCTGCTCTACTAGAGGGTAGTGGTGGCCAGCAAGTTTCACTCATCCTGATGTGGCCACTTGCTCTCTGCTCTGTCTCCTGCTGTCACCCACTTCTAGAAGGATGTGCATGCATGCGTGCGTGCATGTGTGCATGTGTCAGCCATGCATTGGTACAGTTTTCATGTGAACCATTGTTTTTCATGTAGTTGTAGACAAGTGTAGTTTATTTGAACTATTCTGCCATGACTCCACCGTCAGAAGTTCTTTAACACTGAATATATTTTAGGCAGAAGGAGGTAACACTGGTTATGTAAATGACTTTCAGGCCTAAGGTTCTGAGCTCCCAGTTTTTTTAAAAAATATTTATTTATTCCCTTTTGTTGCTCTTGTTTTATAGTTGTAGTTATTGTTGGATAGGACAGAGAGAAATGGAAAGAGGAAGGAAAGAGAGGGGGAGAGAAAGACACTTGCAGACCTGCTTCACTGCCTGTGAAGCAACTCCCTGCAGGTGGGGAGCCAGGGGCTCCAACCGGGATCCTTATGCCTGTCCTTGTGCTTTGCTCCTCCTGCGCTTAACCCGCTGTGCTACTGCCCAACTCCCAGTGAGCTCCTAGTTTCAATCCCCAGCACCACCATAAACCAGAGCTCAGCAGTGTTCTGGTAAAAACAAACAAAAAACCATTATATAGAACATTTGGAATATCTTAGACTGCTACATGTCTTTTCTCTTTTTTTTTATAGTTTCTTTTTTAAAAAATTTATTTTAAAAAGGAGACATTAATAAAACCGTAGGATAAGAGGGGTACAGCTCCACACAATTCCCACAACCCTATCTCCATATCCCATCCCCTCACCTGATAGCTTTCCCATTCTCTAACCCTCTGGGAGTATGGACCCAGGGTCATTGTGGGTTGCAGAAGGTGGAAGGTCTGGCTTCTGTAATTGCTTCCCCGCTGAACATAGGCATTGACTGGTCTATCCATACTCCCAGTCTGCCTCTCTCTTTCCCTAGTAGGGTGGGTCTCTGGGGAAGCAGAGCTCCAGCACACATTGGTGGGGTTGTCTGTCCAGGGAAGTCTGGTCGGCATCGTGCTAGCATCCGGAACCTGGTGGCTGAAAAGAGAGTTAACATATAAAGCCAAACAAATTGTTGAATAATCATGGACCTAAAGGCTGGAATAGTGCAGATGAAGTGTTGGGGGATACTCCCTGCGGACTCTTGTGTACTTCTGCTTTCAGATATATATTTTCCCCTGGTTTATGGGTATGTGTGAACATATGCTCTATCTCAGGGGACCTGGACTATATCTAGGTTTGGGGACTTTATTCCTTACCCTCCCTTTTACCAGGGTTATTGCAGGGCTTTGGTTCCTACCAACTCCAGTGCTCCTGGAGATAATCTTTTTCTTTTCCTTTCTTTTTCATTAGAGGGTGAAAGCCTGAGAACAGAGATACCTGCAGCACTACTCCACCTCTGGATCATAAAACTTCCTCTTTGTAGGTGGGACTAAAGGCTTGAATCTTGGTCCTTGCATGTGGTTACATGTGCTGTCTGCCGAGTATGCCACCCTCTATATATTTTTCATATATTCAGAACTCCATCTATGAGACGGTTGCAAGAATAATGATAATAGGGCCTGGGTGGTGGTGCATCTGGTTGAGAGTATATGTTACAATTTGCAAGGACCTGGGTTCAAGCCCCTCGTCTCTGTGGGGCTTGGGGGTGGGGTTAAGCTTCATGAATGGTGAAGCAGTAATGAAGGTGTCTCTCTCTTCTCTCTCTCTCCCTTTTTAAAATTTTAAAAAAATATTTATTTCATTTTGTTGCCCTTGTTGTTTTTTTATTGTTGTTGTTGTTATTGATGTCATCGTTGTTGGATAGGACAGAGAGAAATGGAGAGAGGAGGGGAAGACAGAGGGGGAGAGAAAGATAGACACCTGAACCACTTGTTAAGCGACTCCCCTGCAGATGGGGAGCGGGGAGCGGGGAGCCGGGGCTGGAACTGGAATCCTTATGCTGACCCTTGTGCTTTGCGCTACTGCCCAACTCCCTCCCCCCCTTTTAAAAAGAATTTATTTATTTATTCATGAGAAAGATAGGAGGGGAGAGAGAAAGAAACAGACATCACTCTGGTACATGTGCTGCTAGGGATTGAACTCAGTACCTTAAGGTAGAGAACCCAATGCTTTATCCACTGCACCACCTCCCAGACCACTCTGTCTTTTCTATCTCCCTCTTCCTTGTCAAATAAATAAATGAAATAAAAAAATAAGAATGAATAATTCAAAACTATGATGGTTGGAGACCACTGAAGCTGGGAGCATGCTTACTGTGTATAGCTCAGAAGTTAATATGACAGAAAATGAAGACTTGGTTTTGCTTGCTTTCCTCTTGTCTACAAATCTTCAGTTTTGGATTGTAATTTCAGTGGAGTTAAGTTTGTATTACTGAAGGGGCCATATTGGTATGCATGAGACCCCTTCTGTTTCATTTGGTTTAAATCCCCCCTGCTTAACACTATTCTATTTACATAACCACTGTTAACAAGTTCCACCTCCCTCCAGGGCATTTGTGGTTCAGTGATAGGATTCTCGCCTGCTCCACCCCCTCCTTGTCACACCCTGATCCCTTCTTTGTCACACCCTGATTTTCACCAGTCACTTTTTTCTCCACCCTCTCTATGTCACATCCTGTTTCCACCCTACTTGGGAAGTATATATAAAGACAGCATTGTGAGTTTTAGAGTACTTTACCTTTAGTTTAGCTTAGCTCGGCTTAGACTGTGCTGCGTCCTGCATGAATAAAGAGATACTGCGTACAACCCAGCCATGAGTCCCTGGTCGTCTGTTACCTGCCCGTGAAGCTAGCCCGGTGAAAACAACCTAACCCGTCGAAAATGACAGGGCCACATGGTGGTGCACCTGATTGAACACACACATTACCGTGCACAGGGACCCAGATTTGAGTCCCTATTCCCCTCCTGCAGGGGAGATGTTTTATAAGAGGTATAGGTCTATAGGTTTCTTTCTTTGTCCCAATATTCCCCTCTCAATTATTTTTGTACCTATCCTAAATGAAAAAAAATAGCATTACTGAAAAAAAAAAATTTTTTTCTCAGCTTCAGATATCTGGCAAACAGATCGACTAATCTGTGCAACATATGTTTATTGAGGGTGGCTGTATAGAAGCCCTACCTACTGTGTGTTACTTCCTAGTGTCAGGTTGGTGTTCTTCGATAGAGAGTATTGGTAGTGACCCCTCTGAATCTGCTGATCCTTGACACTAAATAGTTAAAAAACAACAACAATAATCTAATACCCCAGGAGGTGACACAGTGGATAAAGCACTGGATTCTCAAACATGAGGTCCTGTGCTTCATCCCCAGTATTGCATGTTTCACTGTGATGCTCTGCTTTTCTCTCCCTTCCTTTCTCCTTTCTCATAAACAAATCTTTTAAAAAAGAGAGAAATAATTTGTTTAAAACCTCATATAGTGTGTGCTGTGAGGTCACATGTAAGTTTTTTTTGCACCAATTTTTTTTTAATAGGACAGAGAGAAATTGAGAGGGGAAAGGGAGATAGAGAGCGAGAGAGATGGCTGGGCCATGGAATGCCAGGTTAAATGCAGATAGTATAAACTGCATGGACCCATGCAAAGATCCTGGTTCGAGCTCCTGGTTCCCCATCTGCAAGGGGGTCACTTCACAAGCAGTGAAGCAGGTCTGTAGGTGTCTTTCTCTCCCCCTTTCTGTCTCCTCCTCTCAATTTCTCTCTGTCCTATCCAATAAAAATGGAAAAATGGTTGATACTTTTTAACATCACCTTTAAACACACTTATAGACAAAAGACATATTAGGACCATTATGTTAATGAAACAAGTACCTCTGGATGGCATATAGTTTACTGCAGAGGAATGAAGCTGTCAGGTGATTTAATTTAAAAACAAAGAATATTCTCCTGGTTCTTCAATTTACAAAGATGAGGAAAAAGCTCTTGGACACAAGGGGGCAGAATGCCCCTATTTGGCAGTGAGCTTGGTGACTTTCCTCTGCAACAAAACCTCTCTTAATAGGATGTCCTGTCAATTCAGTCCAGCTATAAAATGCTATCTTTTTTTTTTTTTTTCCTGAGTTCAGAGTCCCAGGCATGAAAGTCATTTGCAAAACCATCATTTTATCTACCGGGGCCCAACACCTCCCCTACCCTCATATTCTTCCTTTAAAATTTTTTTTAAAATACTTATTTTATTTTAATGAAAGAGGGGAAGATACAGCGAGATACCAGAGCACTGCTCAGCTCTTGTTTATGGTGGTGCAGGGGTTGGACCTGGATATTGAAGCTTCAGGCAGGAAGGTCATTTACGTTACCATTATGCTGTAGTCCCTATCCCTCTTTTTAATTTTTTTTTTTTTTACTCTAGAGCTATTGCTGGGGCTCCATGCCTGTACTACAAATCCACTGCCATTTTCCCTATTTTGTTGCCCTTGTTGTTACCCTTGATGTTGTCGTTGTTACTATTGCTGTTGTCATTGCTGTTGTTGTTGTTGGATAGGACAGAGAGAAACGGAGAGAGGAGGGGAAGACAGAGAGGGAGAGAGAAAGATAGATACCTGCAAACCTGCTTCACTGCCCATGAAGCGACCCCCCTGCAGGTGTGGAGCCGGGGCCTTGAACCAGGATCCTTATGCCATTCCTTGCACTTTGCACCATGGGCACTTAACCTTCTGCCCTACCACCCAACCTCCTTTTAAAAATTTTGTTAACCAGGGCATTGCTCAGCTCTGGCTTGTGGTGATGCCAGGGATTGAACCTGCAACCCTGGAGGCTCAAGCATGAAAGTGTTTTGCATAACCATTATGCTATGTCTCTGACCCTCTGTAAAAATGCTATCTTAGTAAGAACCACTTCCTGAATTAGAACTTGACTTTGTAGAGCTGTAATGATGCTTTTTTTTTGCCTTCAGGGTTATTGCTGGGGCTTGGTATCTCCACTACAAATCCACTGCTCCTGGAGGCCATTTTTTCCTATTTTGTTGCCCTTGTTTTTACCTTTGTTGTCGTTATTGTTGTTGCTCTTGATGCTGTTGTTGTTGGATAGGACAGAGAGAAAGGGAGAGAGAAGGGGAAAACAGAGAGGTGGAGAGAAAGACAGACACCTGCTGACCTGCTTCACCACCTGTGAAGCGACCTCCCCTGCAGTTGGGGAGCCAGGGGCTCGAATCGCGATCCTTACACTGGTCCTTGCTCTTTAAACCATGTGCGCTTAACCCACTGTGCTACAGCCTGACTCCCTGTAGTGATGTTAATTAGACATACACGAGGCAAGAACTTCTGCCTCTGCCATCTAGTTCAGAGTCCCTGTTGACCCTGCAGCATTCCTAGTCCTGTGGCATCATGCAAGTGTCTGTAAGCCATTAAAGCTTCAGTTTCCTTCTTCTTCTTCTAGCGTTTGCCCTTCTTCCGTAGCCAGTCAACAGCGTCAGGTTGAGCCTGATGTAAAGTTTTGAGACCTCCTTTGAATCTGGAGAGGTGGCAGTCGTTGACTATGTGGGTCATAGTCTGTCTGTAGCCGCAGGGGCAGTTTGGGTCGTCTCTGGCTCCCCAGCGATGGAACATAGCGGCGCACCGGCCATGGCCTGTTCGATAGTGATTGAGGAGGGCCCAATCATAACGTGCTAGGTCAAAGCCGGGTTGACGCTTGCAGGGGTCTGTGATGAGGTGTTTGTTCTTTACCTCAACTGACTGCCAACTCTGTTTCCAAGAGTCTGGAACAGAGAAGTCTGAAATGACTCAAATGAGACCTCATATCAGAAAGCAGGCTGTCAATTCTGTTGCATTCCACAAATGATGGACCTTTGAACTTATATTGTTATGAAAATTATTGTTGTTTCTGGGAAGTGGTGTAGTGGATAAGTGGTCCTGAGTTTGATCTCTGACATCACATGTACCAGAGGGATACTCGGTGTCTCTCCTTTTCTCCCTTTCTCATTATGTATATCTATCTGTCTGTCTGTCTGTCTGTCTGTCTGTCTCTGTCTATCGACCTGTATTCATATATATCATTTCCATTTATTTCTGATAGGACAGAAATTGATGGGGAGAGAGAGACAGAGAAACATCTGCAGCCCTGCTTCACTCATGAAAAATTTTTTCTTCAAGAATTTATTCATGAGAAAGACAGGCAGAGAGAGAGAGAGAGAGAGAGAGAGAAAGAAACAGACATCACTCTGGTACATGTGCAGCCGGGGGCTGAACTCAGGACCTCATGGTTGAGAATCCAATGCTTTATCCACTGCGCTGCTTTCTGGACCACCACTCATGAAATTTACCCTCTACAGGTGGGGAGCAGGGGCTTGAGCAGGGCAGATAGTGGTTCACCTAGTAGAGTGCACACATCACCATGAAGAAAGACCTGTGTTCAAGCCTCCAGTCCAAGCCCCTGCAAGGGAGAAGCATCACCAGTGGTGGAATGGGGCTGTAGGTATCTCTCCTTTGTTTCTCACTAGCCCCCCCTTTTTTTTTGGCCTCCAGGGTTATCACTGGGGCTTGGTGCCAGCTCTATGAATTCACTGCTCCCAGTAGTCATTTTTCCTTTATATTTTTATTTATTAAAAAAATTGTTTATTTTTTATTAATGAGAAAGATAGGAGAAGAGAGAGAAAAAACCAGACATCACTCTGGTACATGTGCTGCTGGGGACTGAACTCAGAACTTCATGCTTAAAGAGTCCAGTGCTTTATTCATTGTGTTACCTCCCAGACTGCTCCTTTTTAATTTAATTTTATTTTTGCCTTAAGGGTTATTACTGGCTCTCAGTGCCTGTGCTACAAATCCACTGCCCTTGGCAGCCATTTTTTCCATTTTTATTGGATAGGACAGAGAGACATTGAGAGAGGAGGGGGAGATAGAAACATAGACACCTGCAGACCTGCTTTACTGCTTGTGAAGCAACCACCCTGCAAGTGGAAACAGGGGCTTTGAACCCAGGTCCTTGTGCATGGTAACCATGTGCACCACCACCTGGCCTCCCTCTCACTCCCTTTCTCTCTCAGCTTCTATCAAAAAGAAAGGAAAAGGACCACTGGAAACAGTGAGCTGTGCAGGTACAAAGCAAAAGAAAAGAGAAACCAGAGCTAAGGGGGGTTGGGGAGATAGCTCACCAGGCAGTGTGCACACTTTTGGGTCTGCTTTTGGAGCAATGGTTTAGGCCACCCAAAATAGTAGAAGTCACCCACCTCTTGCACGACAAAGGTATGATCAGAACATCCATTTTGATCGGGGTCCTTCCTTGTTGTCACTGGTCTCAGCTTTCATTTCCTTCACCTTGGGGATGTAGTTGCACTGTTGTCTTCTCTCCTCTCTTTGCAGCATGGGAAGAGTTAGCCTACTATGAAGAGAACACCCGGGATTTTCTTTTCCCGGAGCCCAGGCTGACGTCTCCACACCCCGGCAAGTACAGGGAGGTGCTCATGAAGACAGCTGCAGGCTTCCCAGTAAGTTCCTGGGGCCCAGGAGGGCTGCTGTGGGGACGAAGATACCTGGTGTCCCAGTGGCGCTTCCTGGTGGAGTCTGAATTTGAGCTGACCGTCTCCTCAGTTAGGGACACTGCTGTTCTCTCTGGCAGCCTTGTCTAGCTGCCCCTCTCAAAATACTATGTGATACTGACTATGCCCACCTTGGTTCCCAGGCATGAGAATTGTACTGGTGGGGCCTAGTCATTGCCAGCCACACTGTCACGGAGGTAGAATAAGGCTGCTTTATTATACTTCTTTCAAAAATATTTATTTATTTTAGAGAGAACAAAAGCATCACTCTGGCATATATGATGTCAGGGATTGAACTCAGGACCCTACTCCTGCCAGTTCAACACTTTTTCCACCATGCCACCTCCCAGGCTGCATTTTTTTCATTTTTTTAATTATTATTGTTGTAGTTATTATTGTTGTTGTTGTTAGATAGGACAGAGAGAAATGGAGAGAGGAGGGGAAGGCAGCGAGAGAGAAAGAGAGACACCTGTAGACCTGCTTCAATTTTTTCATTTCTTAATGAAATTATCCAACAATACTTTCTTAGGTTACTCTTTTTTTCAGATTTTATTAATTTTTAAAATATTTATTTATTTATTTATTTATTTATTTATTAATGAGAAACGTAGGAGGAGAGAGAAAGAGCCAGACATCACTCTGGTACATGTGCTGCAAGGGATCGAACTCAGGACCTCATGCTTTAGAGTCTGATGCTTTATCTACTGTGTCACCTCCCGGACCACTATTTATTTATTTTTTGTTTTGATGGAGACAGTGAAATTGAGAGGAAAGAGAAGATAGGAAGGGAGGGAGGGTGGGAGAGAGAGAGAGGCAGAGAAAGAGAGAGAGGAACAGAGTGAGATACCTGTAGCCCTGCTTCACTGCTCATGAGGGTTTCCCCCTGGGAACTTGAACCTGCGTCCTTGCACACTATAATATGTGTACTCAGTCATGTGCACCACTGCCCAGCCCACTACATTTTTTTTTTTTTTTTTTTTTACCAGAGCACTGGTCAGCTCTGGTTTATAGTAGTGTGGGGGATTGAACCTGGGACTTTGTAGCCCCTGGCATGAGTTTCTTTGCATAACCAATATGCTAGCTATTCCCACCCCTAAGTTGTTTTTTTTTTAAATACATATTTGTCATTTAAAGTCCAGGTCAACCAGGTATTGGATATAAAAACTGAGACCTAGTCAGAAGCTGTGCACAATTTTGGGTTGAGACCCTGCACTAAGTGATACCAGAGACAGAAGACAGAAGCAAATGCCTGGCTCATGCCAAATCAAAATCAAGAAAACTGTTGGCAGTTGCAGTGAAAAAACATAAACTGAAAGGATTCCTTATAACGCAAGGCCAGAGATAAGTTTAGCATCACTGTCTCCACAAATATCTGGAAATCCAGTGCTTTAAAATCAATTGTGTTAACTCCAAGTAGAATAAAATATCGGATACTAAAAGAGAAAAGAGTTCTGGGGAGACAGTATACTGGTTATGCTAGAAATGTCCATGCCTGAGTTTCCAGGGCTCCAGGTCAAACCCCAGTATCAACATTAGCTAAAACTGAGTAGTTTTCTTGTTTAGGAAGTGTGTGTATGTGTGTGTGTGTGTGAGTGTGTGTTTGTAATAACAATAAGGTTGAATACTAGGTGATAAGACACAAGTAAACATTAATTTTTCCACTTTGGACAAGATTCAATGGAATTCAATTCTGTAACTAAAAATGATATTGTATCCTTTTGGATGATTTTTAAAAATACAGACAGAAGCAGAGAGGGTGAAAGAGACCACCACAACACTCAAGCTGCCTCCGAATGGGGTGGGAGCTGGGCTTGAACCTGGGTCCTACACATGGTAAAACAGTGCACGATTTAGATGAACTATTTTGTTAGCCCTTAGATTATTCTTAATCTAATAATACTTCTTTTTTTAGAGTTGCACATAATACTTTTATCTATTTTTATTTTTTTAAAAAATTATTTATAAAGTGGAAACACTGACAAGACCGTAGGATAAGAGGGGTACAATTCACACCACCAGAGCTCCGTATGCCATCCCCTCCCCTGATAGCTTTCCTATTCTTTAATCCTGTGGGAGTATGGACCCAGGGTGATTATGGGGTACAGAAGGTGGAAGGTTTGGCTTCTGTATTTGCTTCCCTGCTGAACATGGGTGTTGACAGGTCAATCCATACTCCCAGCTTGTCTCTCTCTTTCCCTAGTGGGGTGGGGTTCTGAAGAAGCAGAGCTCCAGGACACATTGGTGGGGTCACCTGTCCAGGGAAGTCAGGTTGGCATCATGTTAGCATCTGGAACCTGGTGGCTGAAAAAGAGTTAACATATAAAGGCAAACAAATTGTTGACTAATCATGAACCTAGAGGCTGGAATGTTGCAGATGAAGATTTAGGGTCTCTGTTTTGGAAATAATACTTTTTTTCCCCAAAACTGAATTATGTTCTCTTTAATGACTTGCATTTGTTTTTTTAACTTCTTATTTTAGTCCATTGTCTTTAATAATTTCATTAAGTCTTATTTCTGTATGTAGTTTTTAATTTATTCAGCAGGATTATGTTTAATTACTTTTTAATTTTTTTGTCAGTTCACCATTATAAAGTTCTTTACAGTCATTATTGGGATTTTATTAACTTCATTTGGTAGTGCCATGTTTTCATAATTATTTAGTGTTTTATGGTGGTATCTGTGCACTGTTGAAATAAGCACTTTTTATCTATTTAAACAGATAAAATTCTTCACCAGTCCATCTATCTAACAATTCTGTGTAGACTGTGTGGTTTTGTGTAGAAAGTGGTTTTCTGGTATAGTTCTTGGGTGCTTTGCTGCTAGATTATGTTGACAGCATGGGTTGGCCTTAATTAGCTTGTTGTCAGTCCTAGATTGGAACTTGAATTTTAGATACTTCTAAGGAACAGGAGTTTATAAACTCATAGTAGATCCTAAAGTCACAGGAGCCACCAAGAGCTGTGAAAGATAGGTGACACTGTATCTAGTGTCTGGCCTTTTATTTAATTGAGAAGCTATCACCAGAGAAGGTATCTGGGTTCCATCAGGTGTTGGAGTGGGACACAACTCTGGGAGTTTGACTGTTTTCAAGAGGTCTGGATTAAAGAAAATTTAATGGGCTCACAGGAAATTCCTGGGACTGGCAGCAGGTGTTAGAAGGAAACAGGAGTCTATTGTCATTACCCAAAGTTGACAAAGTTTTTATAGAGTCAGCAAGTGAATGTGTGTGCTGGAGTCTGTGCCTAGGAGTCAGTTAGAAGCCCTACAGTGGAAATCATCTGGGTCCATGAGAGCTACTTGGGATATCTAAAGTAGGTGCAGTACAAAGACAGCATCAGCAAATTCAAGAGCATTGAAATCATCCCAAGCATCTTCTCAATTAAACTAACACTGAACAATCAACAAAAGATTAATAATAGTCCCAAAATGTGGAAACTCAACAGTGCACTACTGAACAACTACTGGATCAAAGAGGAAATAAAGGAAGAAATCAAAATGTTTCAGAGTTCAATGAAAATGAAGACACAAGCTATTAAAATATTTGGGACACAGCTAAGGCAGTACTGAGAGGGAAGTTCATAGCCATACAAGCACACGTTAGGAAACAAAAAAAGCACAAATAAACAGCCTGATTGCACATCTTAAAGACCTAGAAGAAGAAGAAGAACAAAGGAACCCTAAAGCAACCAGAAGGACAGAAATAACTAAAGTTAGGGCAGAAATCAATAACATTGAAATTAAGAAAACCATACAAAAGATCAACGAAAGTAAATGTTGGTTCTTCAAAAGAGTGAGAAAAATTGACAAACCTTTAGCCACACTCACAAAACAGAAAAGGGAGAAGACCCAAATAAATAGGATCATCAATGAAAAAGGAGATATCACAAAAGACACTACAGAAATTCAAAATACCATGTGAGACTTCTAAGAACAATGCTATGCCACCAAGCTAGAGAACCTGGAAGAAATGAATGATTTACTAGATACCTACGAACTTCCAAAATTAAATAAACAGGAACTAAATAACATGAACGGGCCCATCACAGCTAATGAAATTGAAACAGTTATCAAAATCCTGAGCCAGATGGTTTTACAAATGAATTCTACAAAACCTTCAAAGACCTCTACTTTTAAAAGTCTTCCAGAAGATTGAAGACACTGGAACATAGATACTAAAATATCGAACAAAATTCTAGCCAACTGGATAAAGCAGTATATTAAAAAGATTGTTCATCATGACCAAGTGAGGTTTATCCCAGGGATGCAAGGTTGCTTTAATATACGTAAATCAATCAGCGTGATCCACCACATCAATAAAAGCAAGACCAAAACCACATGGTCATATCAACAGATGCAGAGAAAGCCTCTGACAAAATACAACATCCCTTTATGATCAAAACACTACAAAAAATGGGAATAGATGGATAATTCCTGAAGATAGTAGAGTCTATATATAGCAAACCTAAAGCCAACATCATACTCAATGGTGAAAAACTGGAAGCATTTCCCCTCAGATCAGGTACTAGACAGGGATGCCCACTAACACCATTACTATTCAACATAGTGTTGGAAGTTCTTGCCATAGCAATCAGGTAGGAGCAAAGAATTAAAGGCATGCAGATGACATGATAGTATACATAGAAAAACCTAAGGAATACAGCAAGAAGCTTTTGGAAATCATCAGGCAATGCAGTAAGATGTCAGGCTACAAAATTAACATTCATAAATCAGTGGCATTCCTATATGCAAACACTAAGTTTAGACAAAGTTAAAATCCAGAAATCAAATAGAAGAATTGGAAGAAGTTAAAATTAGAAGACAATTTTTTCAAACTCTACTCATTCCTGTGATTATTTCCTTAACTAGTGTTTGGAGGTTGACCTCATTATTTTGTTCTTCACCCTTTGGGGGGCTTTTAGCTGGACTCTTGTCCTGGTTCATTTCTCCAATATTTCTTCTTGTTGGTTTAACCATTTTATATAGTATGTTATGATGTCCCTCTCTCAGTACTTTTCAAATTACTGATCACTCTTGCCTGGATTGACTTGTGTCTATGTAAGGTAATTAAAGGGTTCACAGTTGTGGAAATTGACAGTTGTTTCTATGTTATTTTAATCCCTGAGTTGGAGCTCAGTGGCTTAAAAGGCTTTTTTGTACTTTTTTCTTCCCTGTAGGCTATGGCAGCCTGAGGGCTTTAAAACTATAAATAGGCTTCTTAGCTTAATAACTGACTCCTGACCAAGAGATAAAGCAGGGTGGGCAGAGATAATCCAGTGGCTATGCATAGAGACTCTCACAGCCCCACCACTAGGCCATGGAGGTATAGATCTTCTCCTGAGTTTCCTTGTTAGTAGTTCTCTGTCCCCTGTCAGCAGAGGGCCTCCTAACCACTACTACAGATTCTGAGGGCAGTAGCAATGGAGACTCAACAGTTGCATTTGGTGAGTCTTAGGGGAGTCCTCTCCTTCCTTCAGCCATCTTTTTCTTGGTGAAACAGACTGGAGGTGGTGTCTCAACTGGTTAGCTGCTGGACTGTTACCAGCCACTAAATCTCTCCCTAGGCTTCTCTCTGTCCACAAGCCACACATGTCTGCACTCACTGGTGATTTGGTGGGTTCCTGAAGTCATTCTATTCCTGTCTTGCTGTGGTCCCAGGTAGTCTTCTTTGGCATTCCTAGTTGACCTGGGAGAGGAGAGAAACACAGCTGCTTCTGCTCCATAGCCCTGCCTCCTTCTTATTTAGGATAGAGACAGAGAGAGGTTGAGGAAGAAGGGGGAGATAGTGAGGGAGAGAGAAAGACACCTTTATCATTGTTTAAAGCTTGTGTAGGTTCTCCTCTGCAGCTAGGAATGGGATGGTGGTGGGGAGGGGTGGGCGGTGAGGGTTGCTTAAACCTAGGCCCTTAAGCACTGTTGGGAAATTGTGAGGATGTGGTAGAGCCTGGCAGAGCTTGACCTGAGGAGTGTGTCTGCCCTGTCAATCTCTCTCTCTACAGAGAGGTTGAGCAAGGAAGGACAGGAGTAACCTCAAAGGTTTTCCCCATCTTATCAGACTTCCTGCCTCACAAAGCACCCTGCATTCCTGATACTATGGCCATTAGATAAAAAGAAAGGGGGGAATGTCAGGAAATTGTGAGGCTATGGTTGAATTTGGCAGGGCTTGACTTGAGGGGACATAAATCCTCTCGTCTTATCAGACATTATCTACATAATCGTTGTTTTGCCTGAAAGATCCCCACCCTTTCTATTCCTTTGATCTATCTTCTTTCTACTCTCAAGACCCTCCCTGCATGCAGGGTATTATTAATCCTACCAGTTAATACCCTCACAGCAGTTACTAAGGAAGTTCCTACCTTTCCAGCCCCTTTTGCCTTTCCCGCCCCTTTCCTAGCCATTTCCATTTCTGACTTGCCACTTCTGGGTCTGCCCTTTAAAATAAAGAAAGAAGATAGATCAAAGGAATGGGGCAAACCTTTGGGGTTACTCCTGTCCCTTCTTGCTCAACCTCTTGGTAGAGAGAGAGAGACTGACAGGATAGATGCACTCCTCAGGTCAAGCCCTGACAGGCTCAACCACATCCTCACAAGTTCCCAACATCTTCCCCTTTCTTTTTATCTAATGGCCATATTTAAATGGGTTAATGTCTGTAAAAGACTCCATTTCTGTTGGAGGAATAGCAGTGTAGGGGTGAACAGAAACCTTTTGGGCAGAAACCTGAATGATATTATGCAGGTGTTTTTAAAAGAACTGGAGGGCCAGTGTGAGGCAGAGGGGAGGTCTGGTAGGTAGAGAGGGCCTGCCTGATGGGTGGAAGGGATGCTGCCTGATAGGCAGAGGAGCGGGGGCCTGATAGGCCGAGTGGTGAGAGGGGTGATCTTGCATTGCAGGGTCCTGAGACAGCTGGCTGCAAAGTCCATGGACTGCTACAGTCAGTCCTCGAGAAGTCCAGTAGTGTAAAGGGAGTGTCCAAGAGCTCCACCAGCAAGTCTGATAGAAGTGTCAATCCAATGCCAATGACCAGGGGAAGAGACACCGCACATCTTATCTTGGTGGGGGAAGACAGCCACTGGATTTTGCTTTTTTGTAGAGAATGACCTGAAACTGCCAAAAGGTGACAGATGAAGCAAAAGCAGCAAGGGCAGACAGTGATGGGTGAGATAAGGGCAGTAGGAAAGTTTTGTCCTTGGACTCTGTGAATCAAGTTCTTCAGATTGTGCCAGGCCACATAATGGGTTTTGGGGGGCATTGTAGTCATGCCATCTTGTGGGCAATATCAGAGAGCAGGGGTCCAGATGGTTTTGGGGATTCTGTATGAGCAGTTGGTTCTTCATGTGAAGGCTTGACATAGCTGTAATCATTTACTTATGAAGAAAAAACTTGTACAAAGTTAGAAGTTTACTATAATTGACAACTGGATGATTAGAATTGGTTTAAATATCTTTATAATTTTAGAAGGCCTTCTTAGTATGATGAAGGATGTTTAAAAAATTTAAGAGCAATAAAATGTGAAAAGGTAAAGATAAAAACCAGAGTTAGAAGCCTCAGGCATTAGAATCATTAGCATAACCTCTGTGTGATCTATCATTCACCCAGGCTGGTTCTACCTCTTTAGTTGAGACAGTATTTGGGAGCTTTACATATCAATAATGTCTTTTCTACCTTTTGTCACACGCAGTTAAGATGGAGACACACCCTAGGGGTGTGATACCTATTTTGAAAGACTCTGAATTTTAAAGAAAATAAATTTAAAGGTTATCCTATTTAGCCTCATGTAGCAGTCTCTGTACAGCAGGATCTTCAGACCAAATTTAGTTAAAGTATATTGATTTTTAACTAATTTTTACTTTAAATTTTTTTAAATTAAAAATATTTATTTATTTATTCCCTTTTTGTTGTCCTTGTTTTATTGTTGTAGTTATTATTGTTGTCGTCATTGTTGGATAGGACAGAGAGAAATGGAGAGAGGAGGGGGAAGACAGAGATGGGGATAGAAAGATAGACACCTGCAGACCTGCTTCACCACTTGTGAAGCGACTCCCCTGCAGGTGGGGAGCCGGGGCTCAAACCGGGATCCTTATGTTGGTCCTTGGGCTTTGTGCCACCTGCGCTTAATCCGCTGTGCTACAGCCCGACTCCCTACTTTAAACTTTAAACAAACTCAGGTTCCTTAGAGAGTTAACACACATTAGTGACAATATTTCTTAGAACATTTACAATGCCAGATAGATGCCAGATTTGTTGTGGATAAATTTCCACAAGATCAGTTCACAGGGCATTTTGGGGGGCCCTCCAAAAATGTCCTGTAACACTTTTTAGTTAAATGTATAGAGAATTTGTATTTTAATTTTGGAGATGAAAAATTGTCATGTTAAATATTTAGACTTTTACTTTAAATAGTCAACTACTTTAGCAAATTAATTTTACCTTTATAAGAATTGTGTTGAAAACTCCTTCATTTAACTTTGCCTGGTAAGAATGTAGCTTCAAAGTTACACTTTTAACATTAAAGTTAATATTTACCAAACTTCAGACACACACAAACATGCAGTCTATAGCACACAAGAGGAGAAAAACTTTTGTTACGAAGACATATCATGTCAAACACAAATTTAGATCTGTATTGTCTTAGTTGAATCATTTTCACTCACAGTTTTCAAGTCTAAACATTTCACATTTATACCAAGACTTAAAAAAAAAAAATCAAAGGAGGAAAAAACAAATTTTTAGGACTGTTTCTAGATGTCTCCAGAAACCTCTGCCATGTCTGGTTCTGGTGTTTCCATATAAGGCCAATTAAGTTTCAGAGTACTCTGAGCAAAATGGGTTGTACTTAAGATTTTTAGTCATTCATAACACTCATTTACAATAACACAACTGGCTGATCATAGCATGGCGCAGGGATTTACAGCTGTAGAATTTTTACTGGAATAGTGACAGCAGACTGTTTGTCTAACCTGATACTTTCAAAGGGTGATGGCAAGGGAGTCATGTGGTAGTGCTGTGGGTTAAGCACAGGTGGCTCAAAGTACAAGGGCTGGCATAAGGATCCCAGTTTGAGCCCTTGGCTCCCCACCTATAGGGGAGTCAATTCAGAGGTGGTGAAGCCGGTCTGCAGTTGTCTTTGTCTCCCCCTCTCTGTCTTCCCCTCTTCTCTCCATTTCTCTGTCCTATCCAACAACAACATCAATAACAACAATAGTAACTACAACAATAAAACAAGAGCAACAAAAGGGAATAAATAAATAAATAAAATAAATATTTAAAAAGAGGGTGACATGTGAAGCAGAGGGGGCAGACAGAAAGCTTAAGATATTCAGAGAGGGTGAGGGGGGGAGAGAAGCGGTAGGGAAGTTTTGCTTTTGGGCTCTGTGAACCAGGTTTTTCAGGTCCTGCCATGTTGCATTATGGGTCCTGAAGGGCGTCCTGCACCTAATCCTCTTGCAGTGTTTCTTGTTCTTCAGGTATAGCTGTGCCATTTTGTGGGCATTGCTAGACATGGCGGGCAGGAAGCCAAACGGGTTTTGAGTAATCCTGTGGAAACACACATACAAAATCCCTTCCCATGTTCAATAGGGGGTCAGGCCCTTTCCAAATTTTATAGAGGGGGGGTCTTTCCATTTGACCTTAATAGCTGGGAGGGTGGATGGTGTTTGCCAGTGAAGAATAATAGGAGGTTGGTTTGAATTTTTGTAAATATTAAAGAGGTAATGTAGTTAAGGCTTTTGCCAGTTGGATATTGGGGGCATATTCCTCCTTTTTCTTTATTTAATTGAGCCTTAAGGGTTTGATGGGCTCTCTTGACAATGCCTTGTTCCTGAGGGTTATAGGGAATGCCTGTAGTGTGACTAATGTTCCAGAGGGAACAAGTCTTTAAATTGTTTGTTGGTAAAAAGCAGGACCATTGTCCATTTTAAGTTGAAGAGTTATGCCCATTAAACAAAACAGGAGAGCATATGGATTATAAGCTTTTTTGAGCTTTCTCCCATCTGAGCTGTAGCCCACATAAACTTAGAGAAGGCTGAGAGAAACACATATTTTTGTTTGCCAAAGTTGGGTAAGTGGGTGACATCAGTTTGCCAAAGATCATTGGCTTTTAAACCATGGAGTTTAACCCCAAGAGTTTGAACAGCAGATGTCTTGATTAGATCTGCACAGGTGGAGCAGGTGGCAAGAATGCGCTTTAGTTGTGATAGGGGTCATTAGGGAAATGGGCCCTAAGACCCTTAAGGCTGACATGGGTCAGGGAATGGAAGTCAGAGGATCAGAGGCAGAGGTTAAGAAAATTCCTGTGGAGGCAAGGCAGTCTGCTGCAGCATTGCCTTCAGAGAGGGGGCCAGGGAGAAGACTGTGAGAGTGGAGATGTTGGATGTATAGTGAGTGGGTGCGAGAGCAGAGGATAGAGGCAATTTGTATGAGGAGAGGGAAGGGTGGGGTGTTATCCAGTTTATCATAAGAGCAGGTGAGCTAAGAGAGGAGGTTGACAGTGTAGATACTGTCAGAAAATAGATTAAAGGGTCCAGGTACAGCCTTTAAAGCTAGAAAAACAGCATAGAATTCTTTATACTGTGGGGAGTGGGTGGGGAGTTCAATGAAAAGAGGTGTGGGGTGTGGTTTATCTGGGTAATATATTAGGGCAGCAGCTCCTTTCTTGACACCATCTGTGAAAATTGTGGGGGAAGAAGGAATGGGAGCGCGGGAGAAAAGTCTAGGCACCAATAGAGGCAACAAGGGCAGCGAAGCTACCCATTTGTTGGGAGGGTAATGATTATCTAATTATCCCGAGAACCCCATTAACCTTATGGAAAAGTGGGAATGATGACATAGGAGCCATTCTGTATCTGACTGACAGGGAAAAAGGAATGACAATGGTGTCTGGTTGTCTCCCAAAAACCTGTGTGGACCTGTCTCTGCCCTGATGGATCATGGATGCCAGAGCATCAATTTCTTGAGAAGGCGAGGGGCTCCACCTATAGGGTTGTGAAGGCACTCAAGCACACTGTGGCTCTGATAGAGGGCCCCAACAAGTGTTGTGGAAGAGTTGAAGATTAAGAGGCTTACAGGGAAGGAGGGGGAGAACCATGCTAGACACATGTCTTGGAATGCTTGATTAATGTTATCTAGGGCTGAGGAAGCTGTGGGGGTTACTATATGTTTGGAAGTTGGACGTTTATCTCCTTTTAATAAACAATGGCTGAAGGGTACTAGTGGGAAGATTCAGCCATGTCCTGAACCAATTAAGGTTACCAAGGAAACTCTGTACAGAGGCAAGAGTGAGATCAGAAGGGAACACAATACAGGGCTTTAGGGGGGCAAACCTGGGTTAGAGAAAGTTCTGAGCCTAAGAAGGTTACTGGAGGAACTAGTTGTACCTTTTCAGGGGCTATATTGAGGACAGCCTGCTTTAAGGTGGGGATGAGAAGGTCACACAGGGCTGAGGTATCTGTGTCTGGCTTATTCCATATTAAAATATCATCTATGTAATAGTAAATATTAAGACCTTCAAGGATATATGGAAGAAGGGCGGCTTTAACAGCTTCTTGGCATATGGTGGAACTGTTGGCCATCCCCTGGGGAAGTACCGTCCATTCATAGTGGTCTGCTGGTCCCGAGTTATTGATAGATGGTACAGAGAATGCAAAGTGTTTGCAATCATGTGGATGAAGGGGAATGGAGAAGAAGCATTTATGTAAGACTGTAGCAACTATGGGGACCCCCATAGGGATGGCAGAGGCAAGAGGCAAGCCCCTCTGGGGAGAGCCCTAAACCTGCATGGTTTTGTTAACTGCTCGGAGGTCCTGGAGAAGCCGCCACTTGTCAGAGTGCTTTTTGATGATGAAAACAGGAGTGTTCCATGGACTGTGGGAATGTTGGATGTGACCGAGAGATAATTGTTCCTAGACCAGGTCTTTTAGAATTTTTAATTTTTCCCTGGGTAAGGGCCACTGCTCCACCCAGACAGGCATATTAGAAAGCCAGTCGAGGCAGGGTTTTTGTAACGAGCAGTGGCTAAAAGAATTGGGGGTGTTGCTTAGGTAACAGCTGGGAGAGACGAGTCTCTATCTCATCGGTGTTAACGTGGCAATCTGCTGTGAGCTCGCTAGGGGGGATTATGAAATCAAAGTGACACTCTGGTGAAACAGCTTCAGAGGAAGTGACGGCATCAAAAGCTTCCAGCAAATCCCTTCCCAGCAGGTTGGTGCTGACCTCCGCCACTCGGGGATGGATGTGTCCTTTAACACCATCATATTTTTCCCAGACATAGGATTCTCTTATTATGAAATCTTATTATAAAATCCCTCCAATGCCAGCAAGGTACGGGCCAGGGAGGAGGGGACAGGTAGGCAGTACTTCTGATCATTTCAAAACGGACCTATCAGATCCTGTGTCAATCAAGCACTTAAAGGAGACACCACCAATTTTAATATTAATCACAGGATGGCTCTTTTCCAAGACAGGAGTGGTCCATAAAGTACTAAGTGCTGTGTCTGGGGTTCCTTTTGGATGCCAGGCTGAGGGCTGTCCCACTTCCGGTTAAAGTGGCAGATGGGTACCATTTCTATGAAACTTAGCCCAACAATCTTTCCTCCAATTAAAACCTTTCTGGCATGTAGGACAAGGTGTTTGGGGCTTCTGGGAATCTGGCCGGGGGCGGAAGTTACACCTAGGATTGGGGCACTCATTCTGCCAATGGTGGCCAGAACTGCTGCACCTAAAACTTTTTGCTTCTCTAAAGCTGAGGCAAAGGCTTGTGCCATGGTTAAAGTTTGGTGGGTTTTAGAATCTATCTCTTGAGTTGTCACAATCCATCGGTCAGGGTGCTCATCTTTAAGACTGAGGCACACCTGATGAAAATCAGGAAGCATCCTGTCCCAGACTATAGAGCGCAGGAGTAGGAAACGGGCATCAGGATCAGAAATCTTTCTCTCCAAACCTGATTGGACCCTGGTAATGAATTTAGCTAGGGATATATCAGGTTTTTGGTGAAGGGAGAGAATGGGGGCTGAGGCTGCTCCCGTGAGGGGTGCTAACCACTCCCATGCTTGTAATGCACATACCTGATCAAAATAGCCGGGGGGGGGGGCAATTTCACTTCTGCCTTCTGGAGACCTGTCTCCCAACGTCCTACTCCAAAAAGGGCCTCAAAATCCCAGTTAGGCTGGTTCTGACTGTTCCTGCAGGATTGCTGCAGGCATTCATCCCTGAAAAAGGCTTCCCACTGAAGGAAGAGTGGGCCTGGGAGTATAGAGCGAGCTATGTCCCTCCAGTCTTGGGGAGTGTTAAGGTTCTGGAGAAGGCCTTGTAAAATGGATCTGGTCCATGGAGCATGAACTTTATCCTCTTTAATGGCCTGGCAAAGTTCCTTAAGATCTATGGAGGCATATGGATACCATGCCTGAGATCTCTGTCTATTGGGGCTAATATTTACTGGGAATGTGTGGATTTGCTCCGCAGAAAATGCTCTGTCATGAAGCCAGCAAAGATATTCTGTGTCTGATAGTGGTGCAGTGGTGGGGGGAGGAGCCGTGGTAGGAGGAACCGCAGAAGTGGCAGGGGCAGCAGGAGATGTGTCTGTCAAAAAGGGAGCCACTGGGTGAAGTGCAGAAGGCTTAGGGTGGGTCAGGATTGGGGCAGGTGGGGAGACGGGCTCGGGAGGTTTTGCTTTCTCTGGAAGGTGTGTATGGTGCTGGTCAAACAGAATGACCTTCTCCTTTAAATCTTGTATCACAGCCTCAAGATCCCATTTTCCAAGTTAGAGTTGCCACTCTCCACGGGAGACATGGGAGGGGGAGCCAGAGAAGTCTTAGGGAGAACTTCCTCGGTCTTTTTGGGAGGGGGCCCTGCATATCTCCTGAAAGCTGCAATCATGGTCAAGAGGAACCAAGGTGTGGCCCAGAGCAAAATGTCCCAGAGACAGAGAACCTGTCTAGTGGAAGAGGAGTAGAGGATTTGGGGATCCTCTTGATAAGGAGGAAGGTTGTTGCCCATGACAGAGGTGTCTCAGGAAAATAAGAAGAGGGAGAAAAAGAACCGCAGTGCCTTCATAAATGCAAGCCTGCAGAGATCCAAGCAGCCGTGTACTTACCTGGGGCTGGGGTGCCTTTGTACATCTGCCACTTGTGTGAAGCTGAGGGGGGTAGGCCCCATGTTCGGGTGCCAGATGCCGGGCTAGCATGGGGGTGCCTCTTACTGGGTGTGTACTCTCTGGGTTGGAGAGAATGCGACTGGAGCCATCCTGGGCTGCTACTCACTCAGCGACATGAGGGAGATGACTCAGGAACAGACTCATGGTGGTGAGACAATTCAATTCTTTATTGATCAGAGAGCCAAGGCTTTTAAAGGGCAGACCCGGAAGTGGCAGGTCGGAAACAGAAATGGCTAGGAAAGGGGCGGAGAAAGGCAGAAGGGACTGGAAAGGTAGGAACTTCCTTAGCAACTGTTGTGAGGGTTTTAACTAGTAGGATTAATAATACCCTGCACGGAGGGTCTTGAGGATAGAAAGAAGATAGCTCAAAGGAATGGAATGGATGGGGATCTTTCAGGCAAAATAATGATTATGTAGATAATGTCTGATAAGATGAGAGAATATATGTCCCTTCAAGTCAAGCCCTGCCAAACTCAACCACATCCTCACAATTTCCCGACAAAGCACTATCATGTGTGTGCTCTACCTGGTGTGCTACAGCCAAGCTCCTAGATCTTCATTTTCCATCTTTGGTATTACCTTAATTTATAAACAAACAAACACATGAGAGTTATAAATAAATAAGACCCAAGTAGCACTGAACAACGAAAAAAAAAGCTATAGCTTAGGATGTGACTTTTTGTGACTTTTGAGCATGAGGTCCCAAGTTTGAGCCCCAGCATCACATGTACCAGAGTAATGCTCTGGTTCTCTCTCTCATTAATAACTAAATATTTTTTTTAATTTTATTTTTTTAATATTTTATCTTATTTATTTATTCCCTTTTGTTGCCCTTGTTTTATTGTTGTAGTTATATTATTGTTGTTGTCGTCGTTGCTGGATAGGACAGAGAGAAATGGAGAGAGGGAGGGGAAGACAGAGAGGAGGAGAGAAAGATAGACACCTGCAGACCTGCTTCACCGCTTGTGAAGCGACTCCCCTGCAGGTGGGGAGCCGGGGTTCGAACCGGGATCCTTATGCCGGTCCTTGTGCTTTGCGCCACCTGCGCTTAACCCGCTGCGCTACAGCCCGACTCCCAATAACTAAATCTTTTTAAAAAGGTCGGTCAGCTAGGCATTGGTGAACTCAGTTGAGTACACACATTACCAGGCGCAGGGATCCCAGTTTAAGTGTCCCATCCCCACCTGTAGTGTGGAATCTTTATGATGCAGGTCCACAGGCACTTCTCTCTCTCTCTCTCTCCCTATCTCCTCCTCTGTTTCAATCAATCAATCAATCAATCAATCAATCAATAATAAAAATGTCAGAGTTGTTGGAGAGTTAGACATCATCATGGACAACATCAAACAGATGATCTGAATTTCTAGTCTGATGACGTGCCCCCAAACTATTTTATCAACTGAATAGCTCTGTCTTCAGAAAAGAGCCTTCAACCACAGCAGTCTGTGAACCTCTTGTCAGTTTTTCCTCCACTAAGGGGTTACCTATTACTGGCATTATCCTGCTTTGGAGCTTTAGCATTGCTCTGAGTCTATTGGGAATGGTAGAATCCTACAGGTATGAAATCCCTGCAGGAAAAAAAATGTTTTAAGCAGAACTCCCAATGACATTAACTTTTATCCTTTCCTAATCTTTGAGGCTTTGGGGAATGTTATTATCTCTGTTTTTCTCAAAGATAATTTCCTTTCTTGCTTGCTTTCTTTTCTATTTCCTCTTCCTCCTCCTCTTTTACTTTGTAAGCCTTTACTGCAAACAGATAAAAACAAATTTTTGAGGATACAACAATGTGAAACTTAAAAAAATATATTAAATTCCTATTACTAAGGACAATTGGTGTGACCAGATTTACTGTTCTGCAAACCACTAGTATCAAACATTTAAAAGATGGCATGATCCTAGAAAACAAAGTGTTTAAGATAGAAAATTTAAGTTATTTGAATGCAATCTTGAAGCTGGCTGCTTTTTACCTTTGCTTATAGTTCTGTCCATGTGTTCCTTTTCTTGCTGTACTTACCTCTGTCCTTTTCTCCTTCTCTGTGTTTATATTGTCTCATTCTTTGTTCATTTCATGGTCTTCACTTTTAGGCTTATCTTGTTTCTGGTCTACATTTCCTTTATTTTTTTATTGACTTAATAATGATCAACAGGGGGGCCGTGTGGTGGTGCACTTGGGTGAGTGCATATGTCATAGTGCAGAAGGACCCAGGCTTGACCTGCAGGTGGAAAGCTTTACAAGTGATGAAGTAGAGCTGCAGGTGTCTCTCTTCCTCTCTATCTCCCCCTCCCTTCTCAATTTATGACTGTTTCTGTCCAATAAAGATAATAAAATAAAAAAGTGAAAAACTAATGATCATCAGTGGGCAGAGATAGATATAGCATAATGGTTATGCAAAGAGACTCTCATTCCTAAGACTCCAAAGTCCCAGGTTTAATCCCTTGCACCACCATAAGCTAGAACTGAGCCAAGCTCTGGTTAAAAAAAACAAAAAAACACATCATCATCATAATCATCATCGTCATCAACAAGTCATTGGATAAGAGGGGCGCAATTCCACAAAATTCCCACCATCAGAGTTCTGCATCCCATCCCCTCCACTGGAAGTTTTTCTACTATTTGTCCCTCTTGGAACATGGATCCAGGATCATTATGGAGTGCAGAAGGTGGACGATCTGGCTTCTGTAATTGCTTCTGTGCTGGACTTGGGTATTGACAAGTTGATCTATACTCCCAGCCTGTTACTATCTTTCCCTAGTGAGGCAGGGCTCTGGAGATTTGAGGTTCCAGGAAATATTGGTGAGGTCATCTGCCCAGGGAAGTCAGGCTGGTGTCATGGTAGCATCTGTAACATAGTGACTGAAAGTATTAAAATATAAAGTAGAACAAACTGTTTAATAATCAGGAACGTAAAGGTAAGAGTATAGCAGATGAGAATTGGGGTCTCCACTTTGGAAAAAGCTAGGAAGTCTATTTTAGGTATATTCCAAGGGGCCTATGACTTTACTAATTTTTGCCTGAACCTGACAGCTAATATGCAGGTGGGCTAAAGGTATTGTCTTCGTAGGTGGTGTCATTGTTGGACATAGGACTTGAAAGCTGAATCAAGTGTGGTCCAGGAGGTGGTGCAGTGGATAAAGCATTTGATTCTCAACCATGAAGTCCTGAGTTTGATCCTCAGCAACACATGTACCAGAGTGATGTGTGATTCTTTCTCTCCTCTCTCATGAATAAATAAATAAATTCTTAAAAAAGCTGAGTCAGGGAAGACAGTAGCTCCCAAATATGGGAAAAGTATATAAATAACATCAACCAAAAACCCCATCAATCTTATCTGGGGCCCATATTCAGCACAGGAGCCTGTGTAATCTCTGCACCCCTATAGATCTGAGCTCGCATTCTGTGGTCATAGCTAGGAACATTCTAAGCTGCATTTTATTTCAGGACCTGTCTTCCTCAAGTGTCAGAGTCTGTTAACCCAGCCTTCCTTCTGAGATTGGGGCAGTCCTTACCACTGTTGTTCCACATTGAGGGCAAGGTCCTGTAGAGGCCCGTAAGAGGGTTTGTGATATTGTTCCTGATGGAGATGTCTGGTCTACATTTCTGTGCTCTCTGCTTGCTTTGCCATCTGTTCTGTGGTCATCTTGTGATAATTGTGTCCCCTCTTTATCTTTGTGCCCTTCCTCTCTGCTTTTTCTGTCTCTGTCCTAACTGAAAGTGTGTGCCTTTTGATCCACATCTCCCCTTCCAGCCCCTACCAATAACCATCCTGTTTACTACTTCTGAGTTTGATAGATTTAGATTCCGCTTATAAGTGAGCTCATTCAGTAAATGTCTTTGTCTGTCTTAATACAGTGTTTAATACAATGTCCTTCAGGTTCTTAGAAGTGCCAGGATTTCCTGAGTGATACTTCATTGTACATATACTTGTTAGGATTATATTTTAGATATTGGGTGTGGATTATGCCAGCCACAAAATTACCAATTAAGTTCTTGTGTGAGTTCAAGTTTTGATGAGAGGAGCAAAGAGCCTGTTTCATTTCACTTGTTGCTTTTTGCTGTTTTGTTTTTAGGGCATTGCTCCCAAGTTAGAGTTTTCTACAAGGACAGCCATCAGAGAATGCATGTTTCTGCCTCGAAACAGATTTCTTGTAAGTATGATCAATGTAGAATTTTCTCTACAAATTTTAAGAATGTCAATCCATACTCAGTTCATCAAGGTCCAATGGTCTTGGATGATTGGGAACTGGGAGAGTTATGGCCTGGCTGAATCTCTCTTTCTTCCTTCCTTCCTTTCTTCATCTCTCTCTCTCTCTTTCTTTTTTTTTTTTTCCTTTTTGTCTCCAGAGTTATTGCTGGGCCTTGGTGCCAACACTACAAATCCACTGCTCCTAGCAGCCATTTTTTTTTTCAATTTTATTGATAAGACAGAGAGAAATTGAGAGAGGAGGGGAAGACAGAAAGGAGGAGAGAAAGACAACACTGCTTATGAAGCATCCCCCCTACAGGTAGGGAGCCCAGGGCAGGAACCAGGATCCTTGCACGGGTCCTTGTGCTTTGTCTATTTTGCCACTTAACTCAGTGCACTACCGCTTGGCCCCGTGGGCTGAATCTCTCTATTCACACTCTTTGCTCAGCCTAGTGTGTTTGAGAACATGTCCAACATGTTTCATTATGGTGCCCCAGAAGCTAGGATAGGTCTGACCTATAGTTAGCTTTTGTTTTTGTTCTATGATGTTTACTCATTTTTTTCTCATTCTTCTTAAGGATTTATTTATTTGAGAGAGAGAGGGGAGGGAGAAGAGAGGAGAGGAGAGGAGAGGAGAGGAGAGGAGAGGAGAGAGAGAGAGAGAGAGAGAGAGAGAGAATTCCAGAGAATCACTCTGGCACATGCAGTGCCGGGGATTAAATTTAGAACCTTTCGTTTGAGAGTCCAATGCTTGTATTCCCAGCACTACCTCCCAGTCAAATCTTCTAAATTAATGAATTTTTTTTATTGCTACCAGGGTTATTATTGCTGAGACTTGGTGCTCAAATCCACTGCGCTTGGCAGCCATTTTTTTTCTCTTTTCCTTTCTGATAGACAGAGAGAAACTGAGAAGGAAGGGGGCAGAGGTTAGAGAGAAAGAGAAAGAGAGAGAGAGAGAGAGAGAGAGAGAGAGAGAATTGCTTTACCACTCGAGATACAGGTTGGGGATGGAGCTTGAACCTGAACCCTGTGTATTGTAACATGTATACTCATTGGGTGCACCACCACCCAGCTCCTTATTCTTGATTTTTCTCTTTCTTTCTTCTCTTTCTTTCTTTCTTTCTTTCTTTCTTTCTTTCTTTCTTTCTTTCTTTCTTTCTTTCTTTCTTTTTTAAGAAAGGAGACATTAACAAAAACATAGGATAAGAGAGGTACACAATTCCCACCACACAATTCCCACCATCTGATCTCCATATCCCATCCCCTCCCCTGATAGCTTTCCCATTCTCTATCCCTCTGGGAGTATGAACCCAGGTTCTTTGTAGGTTGCAGAAGGTGGATGGTCTGGCTTCTGTAATTGCTTCCCCGCTGAACATGGGCGTTGACTGGTTGGTCCATACTCCCAGTCTGCCTCTCTCTTTCCCTAGTAGGGTGGGTCTCTGGGGAAGTGGAGCTCCAGTACACATTGGGGAGGTTGTCTGTCCAGGGAAGTCTGGTCGGCATCGTGCTGGCATCTGGAACCTGGTGGCTGAAAAGAGAGTTAACATACAAAGCCAAACTTTTAAGAAGTTCTAGACATATGATCAATTTTTCCCTTCTCATATTAATTAAATAGTGGTTTATATGTCTACAATTTCATAGGAGTGTACATAAACACCATTCCCACTACCAAAAGACTGTGTCCCATCCCAATCACCACCCCCCGCATCCCCCCAGGCCGGGAAGCTCAATGGCCACCCTCCCCTTCACCACAGGGTTTTTACTTTGGTGCCCTGCTCTACTTATTCTTGATTTTTATGAACATAGTGTTTCCTTCTACCTTCTCCCCCTCCATTTAGAGTTATATATTTCTTGACGATCTTTGTTAACCATATAGTTTTAGAGCCTTAACTTAGCACTACCTCAATTTTACTCTCTCATTCAGCCCAAATTTCTCCTCCTTGATTTCTGTTTTTCTTTTACCTTCTTGTCCACAATTTTGTAGCCATCTAAAGGCCTTTCCTGAACAATATGAGAATGAATGAATATAATTTGTAAAGATCCTGGGCCAGGTGTTGGCACAACTGGTTAAGCACACACATTGTAGTGTGCAAGGATCCAGGTTCAAGCCCCTGGTCCCCACCTGCAGGGGGAAAGCTTCACAAGTGGTGAAGCAGGGCTGCAGGTGTTTCTCTCTCTTTCTGTTCCCCTCCCCTCTTAATTTCAGTCTCTATCCAATAATAAATAAGTAAATAAAACAAAAAAATTGTAAAGATCCTTCAGATACCCTCAAAACTTATTTAGAGCTCAGAGAGAGAGAGAGAGAGAGAGAGAGAGAGAGAGAGAGCTCACTGGGGATAGACACATGCTTTGCCATGTGTGCAGCTCAGGTTTGAAACCCTGCACCACATGGGAAGTAACATGTCCCTGGGGGACACTTCAGCTTTTTGATGTCACCTTCTCTCACCGTCTTGCTATCTGAATGAAAAAAAGTCCGTCTAGGAGCAGTGAAAGTAATCATGCAAGGCCCTGGCTTTGGAAAAATAATAAAAGAGCGATTTAATTCATTTTAATTTTTAATATTTATTTATTCCCTTTTGTTGCCCTTGTTTTATTGTTGTAGTTATTATTGTTATTGATGTCATCATTGTTGGATAGGGCAGAGAGAAACTGAGAGAGGTGGGGAAAACAGAGAGGGGGAGAGAAAGAAGCAGACCTGCTTTACCGCCTGTGAAGGGACCCCCCCCCCTCCCGCTGCGGTGGGGAGCCAGGGGTTGGAACCGGGATCCTTATTCTTGCCCTTGCTCTTTGAGCCACCTGCCTTAACTAGCTGCGCTACCGCCTGACTCCCTAATTTATTTATTTTTTGCCTCCAGGCTTATTGCTAAGTCTCAGTACCTGCACTATGAATCCACTGCTTCTGGAGGCTATTTTTTCCTTTTGTTGCCCTTGTTTATCGCGACTGTTGTTGTTATTGCTGTCATTGTTGTTGGATAGGACAGAGAAATGGAGAGAGGAGGGGGATACAGGGTGAGGGAAAGATAAACACCTGAATACCTGCTTTAGGGTTTATGAAGTGACCTCCTGCAGGTGGGGAGCCAGGGGCTCAAGCCGGGATCCTTACATCGGTCCTTGCGCTTTGCGCCATGTGCGCTTAACCCACTGTACTATCTCCCGGGGCCCAATTAATTTTAATTTTATTTTAAAAAATAAATTGGAGACAAGTTGAGTGGAATGGAAAAATAAAATAAAATGGGGAGTCAGTTGGTAGCGCAGTGGGTTAAGCGCAGGTGGCACAAAGCGCAAGGACCAGCGTAAGGATCCCGGTTTGAGCCCCTGGCTCCCTACCTGTAGGGGAGTCACTTCACAGGCGGTGAAGCAGGTCTGCAGGTGTCTATCTTTCTCTCCCCCTCTCTGTCTTCCCCTCCTCTCTCCATTTCTCTGTCCAATCCAACAACGACGACAACAATAACTACAACAATAAAACAGCAAGGGCAGCAAAAGGAAATAAATAAATACATATTAAAAAAATGAAATGAATCTTTCAGGCAGGGGGGAGATAGCATAATGGTTATGCAAACAGATTGTTGTGTCTGGGGCTCCAGAGTCCTAGGTTCAATACCCCACACCATCATAAGCCAGGGATAAGCAGTGCTCTCATAAAAAATAAAAATAAAATAAAAAAGGGAAGGAGGAGACAAAGAAGGAGAGAGGAAGAGAGTCATTTTACAGCATTGTTTTACCACTTCCCCTCTGTGAAGCTTCCCCTCTGCAGGTTGGGACCTGGGTCTTGAAACTGGGTCCTTGTGTATTGTAGCATGTGTACTCTACCTAGTGTGCCACTACCTGGACCAAGAGATTTATTTATTAATATGGTAGGCAGGTAGGTAGGTAGATAGGTAGGTAGGTAGAAGAGGAGAGGATAGGTATCAGAGCCCTGTTCTACTCTGGTATATGTGATGGTGCCAGAGCTGGGACCCAGCACCTTGTACTAGCAAGCCTACATGCCCAACCACCTCTCCAGCTGCCTTGAGATATTTTGTCTGTTACCCCAAACCTTACCTGGGGTCCTGGAGGAGACCTGAACAGTGATGGTTGTGGGCAAATGTCTAGTGAATGAGAAGGTTCACCAGTCTGCAAACCATCAGCCTCTGGCCTCCATAACTCATGCAAGAGGAGACTCATGCTTACTTTTAAGGAGGGAATTAGCTACTTTGTATCTACAGAGTATCTACCTGTAAATTCACCTAGTTAATTTGTTATGTGCACCAAGTACGTTTTCGGTTTATCTTTTCCATTTCACCATTTTAATCTTGCTTTGACTTTCTAATATAGGTTCTCTTTTAACTTTATAAATTTATTATAAATTTAACTTTAGAGATAGGAGGAGAGAGAGGACCAGGGACTGAACTGGGACTTCATGTTTGAGAGTCCAGTGTTTTATCTACTGTGCTACCTCCTGGACTACCTCCTCAGTTAACTTAAAAAAATTAAAATTTGAAAAAATACACTTAAGTGGGAAGGATAAAAGTCACCTGCTGTTCTTACCATTTAGCGACAAGCATGACTAACTTTTCCCCCTGCATATCTCTTCTACACATAGAGTTTTAATTTTAGAAGATTGGGATCATATTGCACTGCACATTTAATTTAGATACCCTTCTCTTTCCATTTGATAAATCATGACTATGTTATCACATCCTTAAGCTTTCCTTCTTCCTTCTTTTCTTTTTTTCTTTCTTTTTAAAAAATATTTTATTTACTGATTGATGAGAAAGATAGGAGAGAGAGAGAAAGAACCAGACATCACTCTGGTACATGTGCTGCTGGGGATCAAACTCAAGACCTCATGCTTGAGAGTCTAATGCACCACTTCCCAGACCACCTTTTCTTTCTTTTTTTTTTTTTAATTTTAAAATATTTAATTTATTTATTTTCCTTTCTGTTGTCCTTGTTTTTATAGTTGTGGTTATTAATATTGTTGTTATTGATGTCATTGTTGTTGGATAGGACAGAGAGAAATGGAGAGAGGAGGGGAAGACTGAGATGGGGAGAGAAAGATAGACACGCAGACCTCACCGCTTGTAAAGTGATTCCCCTGCAGGTGGGGAGCCGGGGGGGGGGGGGGGGCTCTAACCAGCATCCTTACACTGGTACTTGTGCTTTGCGCCATGTGCACTTAACCTGCTGTGCTACCGCCCGATCCCCACCCTTTCTTCCTTTTTAAAGACATAATTTGCTTACTTATCAGTGGAGGGAGGGAGAACCAGAGTGTCGCTCTGCTACATGTGGTGCTGGGGATTGAACTCAGAATCTCATAAGTAAGAGTCCAACTCTATCCACTGCACTAGTATTCCTTTTTAAAAATTTTATTTATAAAATGGAAATATTGACAAGACCATAGGATAAGAGGGGTACAATTCCACACAATTCTCACCACTGGAACTCCATATCCCACCCTCTCCTCTGATAGCTTTCCTATTCTTTATCCGTCTGAGAGTATGGACCCAAGGTCATTATGGGGTGCAGAAGGTGGGCGGTTTGGCTTCTGTAATTGCTTCCCCACTGAACATGGGCATTGGCAGGTCTATCCATACTCCCAGCCTGTCTTTCTTTTTCCCTAGTGAGGCAGGGACCTGGGGATGTGGGGCTCAAGGCCACATTGGTGGAGTCCTCTGTCCAGGCAAGTCAGGCTGGCATCATGGTATCATCTGAAACCTGGTGATTGAAATGAGTTAACATATAAAGTAGAACAAATTGTTGACTAACCAGGAACCTAAAGGCAAGAATATTGCAGATGATGATTTGGGGTCTCTGTTTTAGAAAAAGCTAGTAGGTCTATTTTAGGTATATTCCAAGGGGCCCATGACTTTATTACTTTTTGCCTGAGCCTGATATCTAATATGCAGGTGCCTCAAGTTATTGTCTGGAGAGATGGTGTCATAGTTGCAAAAAGGACTAGAAAGCTGGAGCAGGGAAGAGAGTAGCTCTCAATGGGAAAAGTATATAAATATTGTTAACTATAAAGCCATCTGCACTAGTATTCTTATGTCAGGAAGTTTTTTTTAAATTTCTTTATTGGGGGATTAAAGTCTTTTTTTTAATGACTTCATAATATTACCTTGTATGGCAGTAGCACAGTTTATATGGATGGCTAAGCATTTTCCTGTTGTTGGGTGCTTAAGTGATAGATCAGTCATGGTCTAGTCAGGAAAATAAGCCAAACTTATTAATATAACAGGAAGGTTTAATGTAGAAAAGAATAAACAGGCATTGGGCATTGAATTCCCCCGCCCACCCATATACACACTCTGAAAGTGGGGGAACATAGGAAAGAAGTTGGATCATTATGAACATGGGGAAGGAAATAACATAGTGCTTTTTTAGAAACTTTCATGCCAGAGGCTTGGTGGTCCCGGGTTCAATCCCTGGCACCACCATAAGCCAGAGTTCAACAGTGCTCTGGTTAAAGCAAAATAGGTCAACAATAATAAAAAAAAACAAACAAAAACTAAGACATTGTGGTAGTTATGGGGGATAGATAACAGAACTTTGGTAGTGGGTGTGTGGGGAAGTGTACCCCTGTAGTCTTATAATCAACCTTGTGAACCACTAATAAAAATCTTGTAAATCACTAATAAAAACTGAAAACATAAATATGGAAAGTTGAGGAAGAGGCCCCAGAAAAAAGGGGGTCAGACCTCTGGGCAGGGACCTAAGGTGGCCTCAGATGAGACAGGGACAAGCTCCTCTCTGACTGGGAACCTTGGAGGAGTCCTGTGTGGCTGGACCAAATGCCTGAGTGCTGCTATTCTTGAAGAGGGCAGAGGCTGCTTGGTCTGGCCCTGTAGGTGGCGGTGGGGAAAACCACAGCAAAACAATTTGTTGCTGCCAATGAACTGAGCCTGGAATGGTGTTGTAAGGAGAGAGACCTCTCTCTATTCAATTCTTTCCTCGGACTGGCACACACCTTCTAGTGCCCTCTAGTGGTGACTAACAGAAACACTGGAAAAGCTGAATGGGAGCTTGCAGAGCTATTAAGAAGGAAACCATAAAAATCCTTACATATTATAATTTAAAACAATGACCTACAAATCATAGAGCTTTTATTATTATTTTTTATTGCCACCAGGGTTATCACTGGGGCTTGGTGCTGGCACTATGAATCCACTGCTCCCAGTGGCCATTTCTTCCCCCCCAACCCCTGTTTTATTGATGGAACAGAGAGAATTGAGAGTGGACGGGGAGACAGGGAGAGAAAGAGAGACACTTGTAGACCTGCTTCACTGCTTGTGAAACGTCCCTACTGCAGGTGGGGAGCAGTGGCTTGAACCCCAGTCCTTGTGCATGGTAATATATGCGCTTAACCAGGTGTGCTACTGTGTGCCCCCTGGCTTTTATTGTTTTTCAAGATTATTGCCTCATGTTTATATGCCTCAAATTTACTACAGCTGTATTTTCTGTGTCTGCAATGAACTGAGATATCTGAAATAATATTTGGCTATGTTTCTGGATTCTGTAATCCAATGATTAAAAAAAATTTCTTTGGTGGAGGATTTATGGTTTATAGTCAACAGTAAAATACAATAGATTGTACATGTGTAACATTTCCAAGTTTTCCACATAATGATTCAACCCCCACTAGGTCCTCTGCCATCATGTTCCAGAACCTGATCCTTCCCACCCACTCCAGAGTCTTTTACTTTGGTGCATGACACCAACTCCAGTCCAAGTTTTGCTTTCTGTTTCCCTTTTATCCTTGCTTTTTAGCTTCTGTGAATGAGAGCATACCATATTCATCCTTTTGTTTCTGACTTGTCTCACTTAACATGATTCCTTCAAGCTCTATCCAAGATGGGGTAAAGAAGATGAATTCACTATTTTTAATACCTGAATAGTATTCCATTGTGTATATACACTACAATTTACTCATCTACTCATCTGTTGTTGGACATCTGTGCTGCTTCCAGGTTTTGGCTATTACAAATTGTGCTGCTATGAATATAGGTATATACAAATCTTCTTGGATGGGTGTGTTTGATTCCTTAGGGTATATCCCTAGGAGAGGAATTCTGAGAGTTCTCCAGACTGCTCTCCACAGGAGTAGGACCAATTTACATTCCCACCAGCAGTGCAGGAGGGTTCCTTTGTCCCTGTAACCTCTCCAGCATTTGCTGCTGCTACCTTTTAATGTATGACATTCTCACAGGAGTGAAGTGTTGCATCTCATTGTTGACTTTATTTGCATTTATCTGACCATCAATAACTTGGAGAATTTTCTCAGATGTTTGTTGGCCTTTTAGATCTCTTCTGTGTAGAATATTCTGTTCATATCCTCTCCCCATTTTTAGATGGAGTCATTTGTTTTCTTGTTGTTGACTTTGACAAGCTCTTTATATATTTTAGGTATTAAACTCTTGTCTGATGTATGGCATGTAAAGATCTTCTCCCATTCTGTGGGAGGTCTCTTTGTTTGGGTGGTTTCTTTTGCTGTGCAGAAACCTTTTAATTTGGTGTAGTCCCATTGGTTTATTTTTGTTTTAGTCTTCTTTGTTAACTGGATTTGTGTCATTGAAGATGCCCTTAAAATTTAGATGGAAAAGAGTTCTACCAATATTTTCCTCCAAGTATTTGATAGTTTCTGTTCTAACATCAAAGTCCTTGATCCATTTGGAATTTACTTTTGTGTTTGGTGAAGTATAGTAGTTCAGTTTCATTCTTCTGCATATTTCAACCCAATTTTTCCAACACCATTTGTTGAAGAGAGACTCTTTTCCCCACTTAATAGTCTAATACAGCTGATTTTTTTTTTTTCCTCCAAAGTTATTGCTGGGGCTCAGTGCCTGCACCATGAATCCACTGACCCTGGATGCCATTTTTTCCCCTTTTGTTGCCCTTGTTGTTGTAGCCTTGTTGTGGTTATTATTATTATTATTGATGTTGTTCGTTGTTGGCTAGGACAGAGAGAAATGGAGAGAGGAGGGGAAGACAGAGAGGAGGAGAGAAAGATAGACACCTGCAGACATGCTTCACCTCCTGTGAAGCGACTCCCCTGCAGGTGGGGAGCTGGGGGCTTGAACTGGGATCCTTACGCTGGTCCTTGGCTTTGTGCCATGTACATTTTTGTGGTTTTTTTTTTCCCTGCTGCGCTATCGCCTGCCCCCCAATATAGCTGATATTATGCATAAGATTCACCATCATGAAAACAACAAAGGAAATGGAAATCAGCCTACTGTTGCAAGTGAGAATTAATAGTACATTTACTTTTATTTTGATATGGTGCTATTGGAGGCTATATATATATATATATATATATATATATATATATATAGAAAAGAATGGAACAGAGAAGAAATTTCTGACCCACCCATAGAGTTGGTTTTTGTAGTAGTCATACTTGATGATTACTAGGGACCAGACTTAGAGACTCATACATTCAAAGCACACATCAGCCACAGTTACAGCCAAGGCTTGGTTTCTGTTTTATATTTTATTTTATTTTATATAGATAGATAGAGAGAAAGCATGAGAGGCAGGCCACAGAACTGGAGCGTCCTCCAGTGCGGTGGAGGCCAGGTCAAGCCTGGGTCATGCACATGGCAGAGCAGCACATGATCCAAGTGAGCTATTTCACCAACCTTCTTAATTTTTTTTCTCCCTTTTTTATTTGTTATTAACCGTTCGTTACAAGATAAATTACAATGTAGAGTTGTTCCATACCACATCTACCACCAAAGTTCTGTATCCCCACTCTCCCAGCTCACAAAGATAACCACCATAGCTCTCATAAGTATTACAGTTTGCTTGCTTCTGTTTTGTTTGGATTTTTGTTTGTTTGTGGCAAGTTCATGTAAATCAGATCTTCAGATTCCACATATGAGTGGAACTTTCTGGTAGTTGTATTTCATTTCTTTACTTATTTTGCTAAGCATAATCACCTCCAGTTCCATCCATTTAGTCCCAAAGGACACAATGTCATCTTTTTTGATGACAGAGTAACATTCCATGGAATATATATCCCATAACTTCTTTAGCCAGTCATCTGTTGATGAACATCTAGGCTGATCTTACTCTCTGGCTATTGTGAATAATGCAGCTATGAACATAGGGGTGCATAGGTCCCTTTGAATTAATGTTTGAGTATCCACTGGATAAATGCTTAAGAGTGGCATTGCTGAGTCATAAGGTAATCCCATTTTTATTTGTTTAGGGACTCTCCATATAGTCTTCCAAAGGGGCTGTGCCAGTTTAATATGTTCTGTCTTCTATCTGGATATTTTTAATTCATTATATTCTGATGGCATTCTCTTCTTATATTTGTCATTAAAAATATGTTTTTTTTTTCTGTTTGTGTTTCAGGGAGACCGACACAAGTCACAGAAACCCCTAACCACATTTCATGCATCTAAGTTCCCCTTACGTAACACAGTGAAGCCAAAGGAAAGCAGTGCCCACAGACTACCCTCTGGCCTGCAGTCACCGACACCCTCTCCATACCCCACTCGGGGTTTCCTTCAGGACCAGACAGCACAATCAACCTTTGGGAATAACACCAAAACCGACAGAGGAAGAAAACCTCCCTTTGTCGTTAGACACGTGAGCCTAATATTAATTTTTGGAGTTCTTTGGAATGGTGAGGGTATGAATGAGGATAGAATAAAGAAGGGTGGGCCATGAACATCACTGGGAACTGCTGAATAAAGAGGGAATTTGAGCTGAAAAATAACTAGGATTCAATTGGGTTCACTTTCTAATGTCATTGTTAGAATACTGTAAGTCTGAAGCACTTATTCAGTAAATATCAGTCATACCTAATTTTACTATGATTTTTTAAAGCTTTTGTTTGTCAGTGAGTGAGACAGAGGCAGAACCAGTGTTAGCCTGGCACATATGATACCAGGGGTTTAACTTGGGATCTCAGGCTTGAGATTATAGTGATTCATCCGCAGTACCATTTTGCAGGCTGCCACCTCTTTTCTTTTCTTTTCTCTTCTTTTCTTTTCTTTTCTTTTCATTTCATTTCATTTCATTTCATTTCATTTCATTTTATTTTATTTTATTTTATTTTTAATTGCCACCAGGGTTATGGCTGGGGCTTGGTGCTGGCAGTACAGATCTACTGCTCCTGGTAGCGATCCCCCCCCCTTTTTTCTTTCTATTTTATTGGATAGGACAGAGAGAAATCAAGGAGAAGGGAAAAATAAAGAGGGGGAGAGGAAAAGAGATAACCTGCAGCTCTGCTTCACTGATCGTGAAACTTACCCCCCTCCTGTAGAGAGGACTGGGCACTTGAACCAGGGCCTTACCCCACCACCTGGTTTCCTTTAGTTTAATTCTTGGAAGTGATTATAAGAATGTCATCAATATGTGATAGCAGGCCATGATCCTGAGGGACAGGCATAGATAACAAAGGCTGTCAGGTACTCTGTACCACTCTAAAGCTAAAACTTATACCTCATTGGTTGTTAAAAAAACGCTTTGAATTTTCTTTCTTCTTTAAATATACTTGTTTATCAACATGAGAGAACTAGAGCATCACTTTGGTGTGTGTGATTCCAAGGATCAAACTCAGACCTCATTTTTTTTTTTTTTGTCTCCAGGCTTATTTTTTGATGGGGCTTGGTGCCTACACTATGAATCCACTGCTCCTGGTGGCCATTTTTTCTATTTTGTTATTGTTAGTGCTGTTGTTGGATAGGACAGAGAGAAATCCAGAGAGGAGGGGAAGACAGAGATAGACACCTGCAGACCTGCTTCACCACTCGTGAAGCAACCCTCTCTGCAGGTGGGGAGCCAGGGGCTCAATCTGGGATTCTTATGTCAGTCCTTGTGGTTTGTGCCACCTACGCTTAATCCGCTTCGCTATTATCTGGCCCCCAGACCTTATGTTTTTTTTTATTATTATTGTTGTTGATGTCATCGTTGTTGGATAGGACAGAGAGAAATGGAGAGAGGAGGGGAAGACAGAGGGGGAGAGAAAGATAAACACCTGCAGACTTGCTTCACCGCTTGTGAAGCGACTCCCCAGCAGGTGGGGAGGGGGCTCGAACCGGGATCCTTTTGCCGGTTCTTGCATTTGCGCCACCTGCGCTTAACACACTGCGCTACTGCCCGATTCCCAGACCTTATGCTTTTAAGCTGAAAGCTCTAGCCACTACACCACCTCCTAGGCCTGAACTACCTTTCTTTCTCCCTCCCTCCCTTCCTTCCTTCCTTCCTTCCTTCCTTCCTTCCTTCCTTCCTTTCTTTCTCTCTCTCCTTTTTTCTTTCCTTCTTTTCTTCTTCTTTCTTTCTTTCTTTCTTTCTTTATTTCTTAATATTTCATTTTATTTTAATGAGAAGAGAAAGATGTACAGAGAGATAGACAGAGAGAAACACCAGAGCACTGCTTAGCTATGGGTTATAGTAGTGTTGGAGAATGAACCTGGAGCCTCAACCATGAAAGAAAGTTTTTTTTTTCTTTTTTGCCTCCAGGGTTCTTGATGGGGTTCTGTGCCTGCACTACGAATCCACTGCTCCTGCGGCCAGTTTTTTTTTTTTTTTTTTTTTTTTTAATAAGGCAGAGGGAAATTGAGAGAGGAGGGGAAGATAGAGAAAGATGGACATCTGAAGACCTGCTTCACTGCTTGTGAAGCGACCCCCCAGTAGCTGGGGAGCTGAGGGCTCGAACGGAGGTTCTTGTGCTTTACACTATGTGTGCTTAACCCAGTGTGCTACCACACAGACCTTTAAAGAAAGTCTTTAGAAGCACTACCGTGCTGTCTTCCTAGTCCTTAAATTTTCTTTTTTTTTTAATTTTTAAAAATATTTATTGGGCGTCGGGCGGTGGCGCGGTGGGTTAATTTAAGCGCATGTGGTGCAAAGCGCAGGGACCGGCATAAGGATCCCGGTTCGAGCCCCGGCTCCCTACCTGCAGGGGAGTCGCTTCTCAGGCGGTGAAGCAGGTCTGCAGGTGTCTGTCTTTCTCTCCCCCTCTCTGTCTTCCCCTCCTCTCTCCATTTCTCTTTGCCCTATCCAACAACGAACAACATCAAAAATGGCAATTATAATAACCACAACGAGGCTACAACAACAAAGGCAATAAAAGCGGGAAAAATGGCCTCCAGGAGCGGTGGATTCATGGTGCAGGCAATAACCCTGGAGGAAAAAAAATATTTATTTATTTATTTTTCCTTTTGTTGCCCTTGTTTTTTATTGTTGTAGCTATTATTGTTGTTGTTATTGATGTTGTCATTGTTAGATAGGACAGAGAAATGGAGAGAGGAGGGGAAGACAGAGAGGGGGAGAGAAAGACAGATACCTGCAGACCTGCTTCACTACCTGTGAAGTGACTCCCTTGCAGTTGGGGATCCAGGGGCTGGAGCCAGGATCCTTACACGGGTCCTTGCGCTTGGCGCCAAGTATGCATAACCCGCTGCGCTACTGCCTGACTCCCCTTGAATTTTCTTAATGAGTTTGTTACTCAGTGACAGAACTTTAAGGGAGGAAAAAGCAATGACATCTTGAGGATGAAGCAATTCCAGCTTTGCTCAGACTATATTTAGTTTCAATCATGAAGTCTTGTGTGCCAGAGTCATATTCTCTCTCTCTTCCCTCTCTCATTAATACGTAAATGCATCTTGAAGAAAAAAAGAAAGCATTTCGAAACTGGATTTATTTATTCCACCCCTATCTTTTCTCGCCTGCGCGTCTCCCGACTTAACAGGAGAAAGGCATTAGAGTGAGTGAGGAGGGGGTTCCAAGCTGCTTCATTCAACTTTTCTTTCTTTCCTCTCCTTTCAGGTGGACAGTGACAAGCCCTTTGGTGAGGATGTTCCAGAGTTCCACTCATGGAAGTCTAGAAGAAAAGCTGACTTTTCAAATTTCCCATTTCCAGTGAAAAGAGGTACTTGATTTTTCTCAGTGTGCCTAAACATTTTCCTTCTCATTTGTCAGCCTTTTATTTATATTTGCCATCAGCATTGTGAATCCACTGGAGCAGTAGCCATTCCCCTGCCTTTTAATTTCTTATTTAATAGGATAGAGAGAAATTGAGAGGGCAGTGGGACACACAGAAAGAGAGACAGATAAACACCTACAAGTATCTGTTTCACCCTCCTCCCTGGGGAGAAGGGGCTTGAACATGGGTCCTTATGCATGAAATGTGTGTGCTTAGCCAGGTGTGCCAATGCTGCCCCCTGCCCTTCCCCACATCAGACTTTCATTATGAAGAGTCACAACTTGCGTTGGGGAGTTGGGAGCTAGTTCTTTAGGGCCAGCTGCCTGGGCTGTGGATGTGTGATGTGAGCCCTGGTTTGGGTCTGGCTGTAGCAGGGAGCCGCTTATCTTGGTATGAACTCCTTCTAGAGGCACTGTTGGTAGCTCAAAGATAAGATCTGCTGATTTTCTGGCATGGAAAGAGCAGGGACATTCTGGTAGAGATAAAAAAGCATAACATCCACTTCATAGGGGCCCAGCTTAGCCAGAAAGAGGCCAATTATTTCTGAAGCAGTGAGGTCAAAGCAAGGGTCACAAACATCCGCATGTCAGGAAAGACTGTTTTGCATCATTATTATTGCTTTTTATGATGTCAATGTATACTTTGTCCACAGGCCAAAGCCGGTCATAAGCATTATTATGGTTTTAGCTTTTTCCCTGTTTCATTATGATATTTATAATTTTTAATATTAGTGAATTAATAATGACTGACAAGATTGTGGTATAAGAGGGGTGTAATTCATATAATTCCCACCACCAGAGTTCCATATCTGCTCCCTTCCATTGGAAGCTTCCCTATTCTTTATCCCTTTGGGAGTATGGTCCAGAGGTCTTTATGGGGAGCAGAAGGTGGGAGGTCTGGCTTCTGTAATTGCTTTTCCACTGGACATGGGCATTGACAGGTGGGTCCATACCCCCAGTCTGTTCCTATCTTTCCCTAGTGGGGCAGGGGTCTGGAGAGGTGGGGTCCCAGACACATTGATGAGGTCGTGGGCCCAGGAAAATCAGGTTGGTGTCATGGTAGCATCTGCAACTTGGTGGCTGAAAAGCATCGAGATGTAGAGCAGAACAAATTGTTTAATAATCAGGAACCTAAAGGCAAGAGTATAGCAGATGAAAGTTGGGGTCTTCATGTAGGAAGTCTATTTTCAGTATATTTCAAGAGGCCCGTGACTTTACTAATTTTTGCCTGAGCCTGATAGCTGACATGCATGTGGGCTAGGAGTATTGTCTGGGAAGATGGTGTCAGAGTTGAAGATAGGACTAGAAAGTTGGATCAGGGCAGAAAGAAGCTCCCAAATACGGTGAGAGTATATAAATACTATTAACTGTGAATCCCATTACCTCTGCATCCCTGTCAGTCTGAACATGTACTCCATGGTCACAGCTAGGAACATTCTAGGCTGCGTTCATTTCAGAATCAGTCTTCCTCAAGTGGCAGAGTATGTTGACCCAGTCTCCCTTCAGAGAGTAGGGCAACTTCTACCATAATTAAGCTTTTTTTTTTTTTTTTTAATATTATGATAGATACAGAGAGTGAAATAGGTTGGTGGTAGGGAGGAGAGACACCTGCAGTCTGTTTCTCCACTTTTGAAGCTTCCCTCCTGCAGGAGAGGACTAGGGGTTAGAACCCAGATCCTTGCACATGTTAATTTGTGCATTTTACTAGTATGCCACCACCTGACTCCCAATTTCTTTTTTTTATTTAATTTTTTATTTATAAAAAAGAAACATTGACAAAACCATAGGATAAGAGGGGTATAGCTTTGCATAATTCCCACCACCAGAACTCCGTATCCCATCTCCTCCCCTCATAGCTTTCCTATTCTTTAACCCTCTGAGTGTGTGGTCCTTGTGGGATGCAGAAGGTGGAAGGTCTGGCTTCTGTAGTTGCTTCCCCCACTGAACATGGGCATTGACAGGTCAATCCATACTCCCAGCCTGTCTCTCTCTTTCCCTAGTGGGGAAGGGTTCTGGGGAAGCAGAGCTCCAGTACACATTGGTGGGCTTGTCTGTCCAGGGAAGTGTGGTTGGCATCATGCTAGCGTCTGGAACCTGGTGGTTGACAAGAGAGTTAACACACAAAGCCAAACAAACTGTTGACCAATCATGGACCTAAAGGTTGGAATAGTTCAGATGAAGAGTTGGGGGGTACTTCATTTTGTAGTAGGTATATTTTAGTTAAATTCCAAAGGGCCTGTGGCTATACTAGGTTTTTTTTTCTCCCTTTTTCTTTTTGCCCCTGAGCCTGAAATATGATATGCCAGTGGATACAAGTTGTTGTCTCAGGAGATGTTGTTATGGCTGGAAAAAGGACCAGAAAGCTGGATCAGGGAAGAGACAGACCCTCAATTTCTTTTCTTTTTTTTTACCAGAGCACTGCTGAGCTTTTGCTTATGGTGGTATGGGGACTGAACTTGGGACTTTGGAGCCTCAGGCATGAGAGTCTCTTTATATAACCTTTATGCTATTTATCCCTAAGAATAGATTGATTTATTTATTAATAAGAAAAATAGGCGGAGAGAGAGAAAGAACCATACATCACTCTGGTACATGTGCTGCCAAGGATTGAATGTGGGATCTCATGCTTGAGAGTCCAGTGCTCTATCTATCTATCTATCTATCCTTTTAATTTATTTTGTTTTTGAGGGAGTAGAGATATGAGAGAGAGAGAGAGAGAGAGAGAGAGAGAGAGAGAGAGAGAGACTGACTCCAGAGCACTGCTTATGGTGGTGCAAGGGATTGAACTTAATGACTTTGGAGCCTCAGGCATGAGAGTCTCTTTGCATAACCATTATGTTATCTAACCCTGCTCTCCAGTGCTTTATCCACTGTGCCATCTCCTGGACCACAAGAATAAAAGTTTATTTTTAATCAGATCACTGATCAGTTCTTTATGGTTTATGGTGATACTCAAGATTGAACCTTGGACCTTGGAACCTCAGGCATGAAAGTCTTTTTGCATTACCACTATGTTATCTCTCTGGCCTTCCATTTTGCATTCTTTATTATTGAGGATCCCAGAGAGTTTTTGCTAATATCTACTGACAGTACCTTAAGAATTAGAGCTGATGAGTACAGACATGTGTGGCTTGTGGGTGGAAGGTGGGTGAGGAAATGACTCCTGGGACTGAAAAGTGGTGCTTGGGGGAAGGCTGGCACCAAATTGGGAGTTGGATGGCTGAGGCACACCACTTCTATGTCCAAGTTTAAGCAACCAAAAACTGTTAAGAAAAAATCACCAAAAAAATCACAAATTTACAACTGTGACTTCTTGAGTTTCTAATGCTATTGCTGCACAAGGGCTGGCACAGTAGGAGGGAAACTGATGTTGACATCAATGCGACAGCACCAGGCTGGTGACTCAGAATAAAACCTCCCCATCCCCACTAAGTTATATAAACAGGGAAATTGAACACCTTAGCCACAGTGCCCCCTAATGGCAAAACAATGAAAGCCACACTAAATGCCAAAAAGTGTTAGAGCTGAGAACCGGGTAAAATGCAAATCCCAAGCATTATTTTTCCCTAACAGGCTTCATCAGTCATCAGCATGGTGAAACAGCTACACATTCTGTTACTTTTGGGAAAAATTTTGTTTTGTGGTTGTAAGTGAATGAGAATAAAGCCTCTTGTCTCAGGCTCATTCAGAGAACAGCTTTCATCTTGCAGCTCTCCTGAAAGGCACTGGAAATCCCTGGAAGGTCTCTGAGGCATATTCTGAGAGTCACTGGATTAAGATGCCCCTGGGAGGTTTTTACTGTATAATGGAAACATGCTGACCTGGCCAATGCTGATGATCATGGCAGTTAAGTTTAGTGATTCCTGAGCTTTCTCGGAATTCTGAGGCAGCCAAGAGGTGGTGGTGGTGGACTATTTTCTTTCTTTTTTTTAATTTTATTCACTTATTTAAATTTTTTTTTGCCTTCAGGGTTATTGCTGGGGCTTGGTGGCTGCACTATGAATCCACTGCTTCTGGAAGCCATTTTTTCCCATTTTGTTGCCCTTGTTATTATTGTTGTCATTGTTGCTGTTATTGTTGGATAGGACAGAGAGAAATCAAGAGAGGACAGGAAGACAGAGAAGAGGAGAGAAAGACACCTGCAGACCTGCTTCACTGCCCGTGAAATGATCCCCCCTGCGAACTGGAATCCTTATGCATGTCCTTGTGCTTGGTGCATTTTTCACTTAACCTGCTGTGCTATTGCCTCACCCCCAGCCCATTTTATTAATTCCTAGTGGTACAGGACCTGTGTGTCTCTTGACAACAGAGTCTCCTGTCTTAGGATTATACTTTTATTTATTTATTTATTCCCTTTTATTGCCCTTGTTGTTTTATCATTGTGGTTATTATTGTTGTTATTAATGTCATCGTTGTTGGATAGGACAGAGAGAAATGGAGAGAGGAGGGGAAGACAGAGAGGGGGAGAGAAACACAGATACCTGTAGACCTGCTTCACCACTTGTGAAGTGACTCCCCTGCAGGTAGGGAGCTGGGGGCTCGAACCAGGATCCTTATGCTGGTCCTTGCACCAGTCCTTGCGCCTTGCACCACCTGTGCTTAACCAGCTGCGCTACCACCTGACTCCAACTTTTATTTATTTATTTATTTTTAAACTTTTAATTTTTTTATTTTTTAATATTTATTTATTCCCTTTGTTGCCCTTGTTGTTTTATTGTTGTAGTTATTATTGTTGTTGTTGTTGTTGGATAGGACAGAGAGAAATGGAGAGAGGAGGGGAAGACAGAGAGGAGGAGAGAAAGATAGACACCTGCAGACCTGCTTCACCGCCTGTGAAGCAACTCCCCTGCAGGTGGGGAGCCGGGGTTCGAACTGGGATCCTTATGCTGGTCCTTGTGCTTTGCGCCACCTGCGCTTAACCCGCTGCGCTACAGCCCGACTCCCCTTTTATTTATTTTTAAAGATGTGTTATTTAGTGCTGGGGAGGTAGCATAGTGGTTATGCAAAAAGACTTCCATGCTGAGGTTTTTGGTTCAGTCCTCTGCATCACCATAAGCCACAGCTGAGCAGTGCTCTGGTTAAAAAAAAACAAGATTTGTTTATTATTATTATTATTATTATATATGTATTTATTTCCTTTTGTTGCTTTTGTTGTTTTATTGTTGTAGCTATTATTGTTATTATTGATGTCATTGTTGTTGGATAGGACAGAAAGAAATGGAGAGAGGAGGGGAAGACAGAGAGGGCGAAAGAAAGATAGACACCCGCAGACCTGCTTCACCGCTTATGAAGCGACTCCCCTGCAGGTGGGGAGCCAGGGCTGGAACCCGGATCCTTATGCAGGTCCTTGTGCTTTACGCCGTGTGCCCTTAACCCGCTGCACTACTGCCCGACTCCCAGATTTGTTTATTATATTATTATTTTAAAATATTTATTTATTTGATAGAGATAGAGAAATGAGAGGGAAGGGGAGATAGACACCTGTAGCACTGCTTTATCACTTGTGAAGCTTCCCTGCTACAGGTGGGGACTAAGGGCTTGAACCTGGGTCCTTGTGCATGGTAATGTGTGCACTCAATCAGGTGGGCCACCATCCAATCCTTGTATTATTATTTTTAAGGGTTTATTTTTAAATGAGAGGGAGGAAGAGAACCAGAGAATCTGGCACATGTGATGCTGGGGATTGAACTTGGGGTCTCATGTTTGAAAATGCAACATCTTATGCACTGTACCTTCTCCTAGGTTGAAAAAATATGGGTATAAGAAAAAGAATTATTTGTGTATGAGATAGCTAGCTAGCTAGCTAGCTAGATAGACAGACAGATAGATAGAAAACAAAAAAGAACCAGGGCATCACTCTGGCACCTGCAGTGTCAGGGATTGATCTCAGGACCTCATGGTTGAGGTTCCACTGTGTCACCTCCCAGACTGCTAACAGTTTATACTTTTAAGGGGCTACAAAGCCTCTCATGTTAGCTCAAGACAGTATTCTTGGATGTAGTCAGTCTGACAGCAGCCACCCCAGCACAGAGGACAGTGGTTGAAACAGAAAGCATTCCATCACCCTGCCATTTAATGTCAGTCCTTTGGGTGGCGAGTCACCGTGCAGCCTCTGAAAGCAGCACTATCTTCTTCAACACAGTGAAATGACCTGATGGCAGTCACTTCCCTTGGGGATGTCAAGGAGGTGGGCTGAGAGCTCCATCAGTGACATAGAACCTCACAAAGCTCAGTGTTGCTCAGTGCTCCTGGCTTGTGTCTCATCTGCGTCTTGGCTAGTGGAGACAGAAGTTTCTAGAGAGGTTAAGAATGGGAGCAGGGCATACCCCAGTTATGTCAAAATGTTCAGATCTGGTATTGGAGTTCCTGTAGCTTTCCAGGCTTTTGCTTTGGACACCTGTCCACACATTGTTCCAGGCTGAGGGTAGAATGTAATAGCATTTGCATTACCTGGGACCTGGTTATAGGCAGGCACTGATTGCTGAAGGCATGGGCTGTCCCAGGATTATTTTTCCCTAACAGGCTTCTGGGTGATGGGACTCAGCTGGTCTTTTAATTTATTTGTTTGTCTATTTATTAATTTATTTTTTCTTTTATTGCCCTTGTTTTTTTTTATTGTTGTTGTAGTTATTATTGTTGTTGTTACTGATATCATCGTTGTTAGATAGGACAGAGAGAAATGGAGAAAGGAGGGGGAGACAGAGAGGGGAAGAGAAAGATAGACACCTGCAGACCTGCTTCACTACCTGTGAAGGGACTCCCCTGTAGGTGGGGAGCCAGGGCTCAAACCGGGATTCTTAAGCTGGTCCTTGCGCTTTGTGCCATGTGCCCTTAACACGCTACAGTACTGCCTGACTCCCTCAGCTGGTCTTTTGAGAAGCATGGGAGCAAAGACAAGCTCTCTGTGCCACCGGGGGGGGGGGGGGGGTCACCAGGCCATGAAGTGGCTCTGGGGTAGTAGCAGGAAAGGAACTTTGTGTTTGCCGACTCCTTGCTCAGGTGGAGCTGGAGAGAAGACAGCTTCTTGGATGAGACAGAGAGACATATCAAGATATGCCTGGGGGATGTGCAGACTAGCAGGCTTCCAAAATCACTTTGAAGAAAAGACAAAACTGGGGCCAGGATCACCTGGTAGAACATACATGTCACCATGTGCAAGGACCCAAGTTCAAGTCCTTGCTCCCCACCTACAGGGGGGACTTTGAGTGGTGAAGCAGTGCTGCAGGTGTCTCTCTTTCTCCCACTCTGTCTCCCTCTCTTAATTTCTCTACCCATAATAAATAAATCAAAAAGGCAAAAGAAACTTCACCCGTGCCCTACAAAAAGGTAAAATTTTATTTATTTATTTCTTTGATAGAGACAGAGAAATTATGAAGGAAGTGGAGATAGAGAGAGAGAGAGATACTTGTAGGCTTGCTTCAGCACGTGTGAAGCTTCCCCCCTGCAGGTGGGGAGTGGGGGTTTGAACCTGGGTTCTTGCACATGGTGACATGTGTGCTTAATCAGGTGCACCACTGCCCAGCTCCTCTGAGATCTTTTTTCATGCTTTCCTTCTCATGGTCAATGGTAGAGGTCTGAGGACAGCCTACAAAGACAGTCCCTATCACTTCCCAAGCCTCAGTTACTTGGGGACTTAGCACAGTCCTGCAATTACTCACATCAAAAATAATTCTTCAGGGCTAGGTGGTGGCACATCTGGTAGAACACACATATTACCATGTGCAAGGACCCGGGTTCAAGACCCCAATTACCGATGCAGTGCTTCAGTTCTCTCTCTCTCTACCTCCCTCCCATTTCTCTCTCTTCCCCTCTCTTTTCCTCCCTCTCAAGGCCTCCAGGGGTCGTACAGAGTCCCAGCACTAACCTTGGTGGCAATAAAAAAAATTAAAATGAAACAGGCAACGAAACAAAGTGAAAACAAAAATGGAGGCAGGTGGTAGCGCAGCGCTTAACACGCAGGTGGTACAAAGCGCAAGGACTGGCATGAGGATCCCGGTTCAAACCCCTGGCTCCCCACCTGCAGGGGAGTTGCTTTACAGGCAGTGAAGCAGGTCTGCAGGTGTCTCTTTTTCCCCATCTTTGTCTTCTCCTCCTCTCTCCACTTCTCTCTGTCCTATCCAACAATGACGACATCAATAACTACAACAACAATAAAAAAGAGCAACAAAAAAGAAATAAATATTAAAATCTCTAAAAAATATTAAAAAAAAGACTTGGTTTAGTTTTGGTTGTAGTTTGTATATGTGTGTGTTCATTGTTTCACTTCTGAGCACTTCTCTGTCTGTTTACTTATGATTATGTAGGGCAGTCACAATGATTGATAAAGAAATAAAATATTAAAAAAATAGTAAGTGGTAGTGTAACAAAGTGTGCATTTCTTTAATAATTCATTAACTGTGTGATATTTTTATACCATGGTGGTTTCAATGTAATAGCAGTTTTAGGGGTGACTGATATTAATGAGTCATTGAAACACCTGTTCCTCTTTCTTCTAGCTTCTTCTCTTGACAACTTTGCAGCTAACGTGAAGGTAATTTTAGAGTAGCGTTTGTACAGTGGTTTCTTCCCAGCCCCGCTCATGTCAAATATCATGCTTTCTCCAGTGAGTGGTGGAAGGTGTGCTTCTAGCTAGTCTAGTGCTTCTTGTGGGATTGCTGTGATTGAAGAGGCATGCAGGTCCCTCTGCTTTAATTGGTCCCCCCCCCATAAAAGTTCTTTTCATTTGTAGAATGAGTTACCAATGAAGGCATATGTTGGCCTGACATCAGTGGGACTTTAATTGCTTTTCTTCCCATCAATTGCCATCCTAAACAGAGGTGGGAAATGGTTTGCTCTTCAGGTTTGATTGGTTTGTCAAGGTCAGGGTCCAAGCATCTGTGCTCCTTCCAATGTGGGATCTGATATGTGCTAAAAAGCAATGCAATATACGGTGCTTATGTCCTAGCATTTAAATATGTCCTTAAACATTCTACTTTTTCTCAAATGCAGTCCTCAAAAATCAAAGTTCAGTATATGAGCTGATCTGGGTTTGTTGGTCCAGGCCAAGCATGAGCATACAGAATTTTAGTCAGCTTTCCTTGACTTATATTTTCTCCTCCCACTTGCTTCTATTGCAAGAAGTCCCTGGGGCAGGTATTACGTCATTTTGCTTCTCCCTCTATTCTTTGTACCAAACCTACTCCCAGCTTCTAAATTAAGCTGAAGAAACACAAAAGCAAGCAGTCTGGGTGGTGATGCAGTGGATAAAGCTTCGGATCTCAACGAGAGGCTCTGAGGTGGATCACATGCACTGGAGTGATGCTCTGGCTCTCTCTCTTTCTCATAAATAAATACACATTTATAAAATTAATGAAGGTTAAGAAATCCAAGCAAAATGCAGTTAAAAAAGAAAAACAATGCACATTGTCACTCAGGTTATCAAAGAACCCGATGAGAGGATTGTTTTGAGGAGTGACTCATTGGCATCTTTCAGTTCACCACGTAAGTCTGGAAAATCTTCACCTGATTACAGTATCCAAGGGGAAGCTGAACTCCACCGGGAGACTTCACTTATCACCTCCCAGCTCCCCAGGTCTCCCAGCCCGCTGCTGGATCAGCCCCTGCTCCGAGAAAGGTCAGCGGATGGTATTGTCTGTGGGGAGTGAAGCTGGGGTTCTTCCTCAGTTTGTTGCCTCAGGGAGGGTCGGCTAGTGACACCTTGAGATAAGACTCCTTTCAAGTCCTCCCAAGGACTTGGGGGCTGGATGGTGGTGCATCTGATAGAGCACACACATTACTATGTACAAGGACCAGGCTAACCAGGATAGTTGGTCATCTTAGTTCCAGGGATATTTATTGTTTATTGGATAGAGATTAGAGATCAAGAGGGAAGAAAGAGATAGATGGGGAGAGAGAAAGGGAGATGCTTGTATCACTGCTTCATTCCTCATGAAGCTTCCCCCCCTCTTGCAGGTGGGGACCAGAGACTTGAACCTGGGTCCTTGTACATGGTAATGTGCACTCAACCGGGCATGCCACTTCCTGCTCCTGGAAGATGACACTTTTTTTCCCCTTTATTGGGAGGATTAATGGTTTACAGGAAGATGACATTTTTAAGACAGTTTTTAAATATATTTTATTTTTTATTAGTGATTTAATATTGATTTACAAAATTACAAGATGACAGGTATGACACTGCACAGTTCCCACCACTAGAGTTCTGGATCCCCAATCCCTCCATTGTAAGCTATAGCAGTTCTCCCAAGGTTGCAGATATGAGCCAACTATTATTTCTACAACCCTGTACCTTTTTTTTTTTTTTTGAGGGGAAGGTGTCTTTTCCTTTCCTAGTCACATATACACCTGTTATTATATCCAAATGTCCCTTTGTCGCCCCCCCCCTCTTTTTTCTCCTCTCTTTCCAGTTCCTGATGGAGTTGAGTTCAGAGCCCTCTGCTCATCTTCCCCCATTTCTTCCCCACTGGGATTATGGATCAAATTTGTTTTTGGGAGTACAGAAGGTGGGAGTTCTGGCTTCTGTAATTGCTTCTTTTCTGAACATGGGCATTGTCAGGGTGATCCATACTCCCAGCCTGCGTCTGTCTTTCCCTAATGGGGATGGGGGAGAGGTCAGGTGAGGTCGTCTGCCTAGGGAAAGGACAGTTGTTTTGAATCAAGAGTGAGTCAGGGGGCTGGGTGGTAATGCATTAATCCAACCTATTTGTCGCCAACATCTTTCTGCAATTGCTCAGTGATTCTCAGCCTTGACTCACCAAATATTTCCATCCTTTCTACTGAGTCACAAGTCTTAGGGGTAGGAACTGGGTGTTGTGTTGGGCAGTGTAGAATCTCTGTGGTTAGCAGAGTGCATCAGGGGGAGTGCAGGATTGATAATCTGTTGGGCCCTGGATAAAAATACTAGTATTTCTCTTGATCTCTGGAGACTTGTAAGGAAGATTCAGTATGTACATTGAGAGAGCCTTCTACAAGAGAGAGCTTTGATTATCATAGGTTGAATACTGTTGGGGAGAAGGAAAGCACTTTTAGAATGTTGAATGGGGGATACTGAGTCTTTGTGTGGATCCCAAGGGGAAGGCCATTGCTGTGTTCAGGTAGTGGAGGGGAGGAAGGAGTTCTGATAGAGTGATGGAGGTGAACAATGGAAGGTCAGAAGCAAGGGGAATTGTCACCTTCTTGAAATTAGACCATCCTGGAGGGACTATGGGTACTGAGCTGGGAGAGTCATTGGGAGGGGCGTGGACTCAGCAGGTTGTGCTTGGTTGGAAGTCCACGGGTGGACCTTTTGCAAATCTGGTCACAGGAATTGTCCCAGCTGACTGTCATACTGTGACTTTGGCCACATACTATTCACTATTTCTGCTAGATCAGCCAATTCATTGTGTTCAGTCCTTGTGACTTGATAACTTTGAACCTCATTGGATGATGAATTTGTGACGTGTGCACTCAACCGGGTGCAATTAAAATTCTTAAAAATTTATGATTGGGCAAAGAGAAATTGAAAGGGGAAGAGAAGGTAGAAATGGAGAGAGATGGGGAGTCTGGCGGTAGCACAGTGGGTTAAGTGCACGTGGCACAAAGCGCAAGGACAGGCGTGAGGAACCTGGTTCCAGCCCCCGCCTCCCCACCTGCAGGGGAGTCGCTTCACAAGCAGTGAAGCAGGTCTGCAGGTGTCTCTTTCTTTCTCCTTCTCTGTCTTCCCCTCCTCTCCCCATTTCTCTCTGTCCTATCCAACAACGATGACATCAATAACAACAATAACTACAACAATAAAACAACAAGGGCAACAAAGGGGAAAATAAGTAAATAAAAAAATGGAAAAAAAAAAAGAAACGGAGAGAGACAGAAAGGCATGTAGTATTGCTTTACCATTTGTGAAGCTTCCCCTCTGCAAGTGGGGACTGGAGGCTTGAACCCAGGTCCTTACGCATGGTAATGTATGTGTTCAACCAGGTGCACCATAACCCAGCCTGTCTTTTTTTTTTTTCCTCACTAATGTTATCACTGTAACTATAACTAAGACAATAATCTATAGCTCTATGTATTACCTGGTCATAGAAAGGCCATTGAGTATCTTGAATTCTGGGCAAACAAATCCTCAGGCCTACGCAAACCATGACAACTGGCACCTTAACCCCAGGGCAGGAGCACCAAGGAGCTCTCTCATAATATGACTGTTTGAAGGCTATACTGTTGGGGGCCAGGCAGTGGCTCACCTGGTTAAGCACACATGTTACAGTGCACAGGGATGCAGGTTCAAGCCCCCTGGTCCCCACCTGCAGGGGGAAAACTTCACAAGTGATGGAGCAGTGCTGCAGGTGTCTCTCTGTCTCTTTCCCTCTTTATCTTCCCTCCCCTCTCAATTTCTCTGTCTCTAGCCAATAATAAATAAATATTAAAAATTAAAAAGGGAAGATAAATAAAAAATAATTTTTTTAAAAAAGGCTATACTGTTGTAATCTGAGGAGAGACTCCACTCCCAGTGAATTGCAGCAGGACCAGGAATGGAAGACCCTTCTAGATAATGTGGTAAAGGCTGTCACCCACAGGCCAGCTCACCAGCCTGCACAGCACCACAGCCCCACTCTACGTGTCCCAGCAGGAGTAGTTACAATATTCACTCAGCACTGCTCCCAGTGTGGCTGGCACATTGTTCTCACAGATGGCAAACGCTGAACTGATTATCACAGTAGCGGTGGCAAGTGCAGAAACTGTACTCAAGAGCTACCAATAAGTATATACCATATCTAGATGGTGGCTATTTGTTTATCTTTCCTTTATTTTTTTTTTCCCTCCAGGGTTATTGCTGGGCTCGGTGCCTGCACCATGAATCCACCGCTCCTGGAGGCCATTTCCCCCCCCCCCCCCGTTGCCCTTGTTGTTGTAGCCTTGTTGTGTTATCATTATTACCATTGTTGATGTTGTTTGTTGTTGAATAGGACAGAGAGAAATGGAGAGAGGAGGGGAAGACAGAGAGGGGGAGAGAAAGATAGACACCTGCAGACCTGCTTCACCGCCTGTGAAGCGACTCCCCTGCAAGTGGGGAGCCAGGGGTTAGAACCGGGATCCTTATGCCAGTCCTTGTGCTTTGCGCCACGTGTGCTTAACCCACTGCGCTACTGCCCGACCCCCTTATTTTTCCTTTTTTTTTTTTTTTTTTCCTTTTTGCCTCCAGGGTTATCACTGCACTATGAATCCACTGCTCCCGACAGCCATCTTTTTTCCATTGCTGTTGTTGTTGTTGCTATTGTTGTTGTTGTTGGATAAGACAGAAAAATTGAGAGAGGAAGGGAAGACATAGAGGGGGAGAGAAAGATAGACACCTGCAGACCTACTTCACTGCTTGTGAAGCAACCCCCTTGCAGGTGGGGAGCTGGAGGCTGGAATCGGGATCCTTGTGCCGGCCTTTGCCCTACCATCTGGCCCCCTTATTTTCACTTTTATCATTGTACTGCTAATCTCTGGCTTATGGTGGTGCTGGCAATGATCCTGTGGCCTTTAGTGTCTTGGGCATAAAGGTCTTTTTACAGAACTATTATGCTGTCTCCCCAGCTCTGTGGTAGCGATTTATTATGATTATCATCATCACCATCACCATCACCAGGGATATTTCTAAAGCTTGGTGCCTGTATTATGAATCTACTGCTCCTGACAGCCTTTCCCCTGCATATTTTTATTTGGTAGGACAGAGAGAAATTCAGGGGGGGAGGGTGATATAAAGAGGAAGACAGACAGAGAGAGAGAGAGAGAGAGAGTCCTGCATCCCTGCTTCATCATTTGTGAAGGACTACAGGTGGGGACCGGAGGATTGACCCTATGTGCCTGAGTATGGCAATGTATGCCCTGTATGAGGTGTGCCACCACCCAGCCCTGGTGGCTGTTTTTAAATACTAATGTTTATAGTGTCAAAATATTTATGCTCTTTCCTCTTAGAATTTCTTAGGGGAGGACAGAAAAACCAGGCCTGGCCTTTTCTTGAGCAGAGCTATGCCTTGGCCAGTGCTAAGAGCTGTTTCCTGGCTGATAAAGAATCAGTGGAGCTGGGGGCCGGGTGGTAGCACAGTGGGATAAGTGCACATGACTCAAAGTGCAAGAATCTGCATAAGGATCAAGCCCCTGGCTCCCCATCTCCCCATCTGCAGGGGGTCACTTCACAAGCAGTGAAGCAAGTCTGCAGGTGTTTATCTTTCTCTCTCCCTCCCTGCCTTCCCCTCCTCTCTCAACTTCTCTCTGTCCTATCTAACAATAACAAGGGGAACAAAAATGGGGAAAAATAGTCTCTAATAGCAAAGAAAATAAAAAATTTTTAAAAAAAGAACATTAAAAAAATCAGTAGAGCTTTCCCTAGCTCTGGTCTCCCTGGAAACCAGTGGGATATGCTTATTGCCAAGAGACTCAGTGGTACAGCTGACTCAGATTGGGGGTCAGAATCAGGCAGTGGGGTCACAACTCTGGGGCTTGCTAGGTTAGTGGCCACACTAACAAGGGGATTGATCCCCAAATGTTCCTATCATTTCTGTTTATCATACTATATTTAAAGAGGACTTTTCATCCAAATTACTAAAATTCCTTAATGTTTTTAAAAAATATCTATTTAATGAAAGAGATACAGAGTGAAAAGTGGAGAGGAGAGAGAGGGAGAGAGGGAGAGGGATAGAGGGAGAAAGGGAGAGAGACAGAGACTGCAAAGCACTGTTCATCTCTGGTTGATGGTGGTGCTGGGGATTAAACCTGGCTAGGACTGCAGAGCCTCAAGCATGAGAGTCTTTTACAGAACCATAATGCAGCCTCCCTAAGCCCTGCTTGTTTTAAAGAAAACAGTATCTGTGCATTTATGATCAAATAGCTAATTCTGCCTTAGAATTTAGAAACAGGTAGCCATTCATTTATTCTCTGAAAATGAATGCATTTAGCCACATAAAAGATATTTATTTAGAGCGACAGAGAGAGTGAAAGAGACCACAGCACCAAAGCTTTCTTCAATGCAGTGTGTGTGTGTGTGTGTGTGTGTGTGTGTGTGTGTGACAACCTAAGTCATGCACATGGCGAAGCAGTGCACTATCCGAGTGAGCTATTCCACCGTCCCTGAGATACTTATTAATAGTGGCTGTATTGTCCATATAGCTGTGAGATCCTGGGGTGAGTTTTTATCTAAAGCATTTCAGTGCTGGTTTCAGCCTGGGAGGAGAGACAGACAGTACGCTAATGATGATAAAGTACCCACTGGAGGAAGTGCTATGAATGGGGTGATTAGACCTCAAGTGTATGCAGGCGGGGGCTCAGGAGAGACTTTGCTGAGAAATCAGCAGCTGAACTGAACCCTGAGAGTGTGCAGGGGATAACAGGTGGGACAGGCTTATGCGCTGCTGTTCCCTGCAGAGTAAGCAGTTCTGGGAAGAGCCTTCAGAAGGGAGCAATGCTTCACGTCTGAGCAAGTGGAAGGTGCTATTGTGGGACTTGTGTCTAAGGCTTTATCCACAGTGGATAAAGTGGTGGACTCTCAAGCAAGAGAACCAGAGCTTGATCTCCTGCATCACCGTTGTCAGATTAACGGTGTCTCACTTTCTCTATATGTGTCTCATTTCACTTTCACTAATAAATAGACATATCTTTAAAAATTGTTTTGGGGGAGATAGCATGATGTTCTGCAAGAGACTCTCATGGCTGAGGCTTTGTGCTCCCAGCTTCAATCCCCAGGAAAAAAAAAATTCACTCATCGCCACACCCAAACAAAAATCATTCTTGGGGCTTGATGGTGGCACACCCAGTTGAGCTCACATATCACCATGATCAAGGGTTCAAGCCTCCACTGCACACCTGTGGGGGAGAGGGACAGGCATAGGGAGGGGTAGGGACACTTGCTCAGTAGTGAAGCAGGTCAGCAGGGCTTTCTCCCTCCCACTCTCCCTCCTCCCCTCCCTCTCTTCTCCTCTTTCCTTTCACTTTCTCTTGTTTTATCAAATATAAATACGAAAAATTATTCTTAGCATCTTGATTGTTTTTATTCCTCAATGTTTTCCTCTGAATCCATTTAATATATGCATCATAGCACACTATGTACATGGGTGTTTTCTAACTATTGAGTTATAAATATCCACCAGTACTGCTATTTGTGCAAAGTATCTTTTTTTCTTTGTCACCAGCATTATCATCCAGAAGCCCCTCCCCCCTTTTTAAGAGAGCCAGAGAGGGAAAGAGATAGAAGTAGAAGAAAGATACTACAGCACTACTCCACTAGTTCTGAAACTGCCTCCATGTGTTGACCTGGGGCTTGAACCCAGGTCCTCACACATGGTTAATATGTATGTGTGCTAATGGGTGAGCAACTTAACAGCCCTTAAATATCCATTTTTGGAACTTCATAATACTCCACCTTGCTTAATCTCTGGCCAGGTTCCAGCCCTGTTCTCCATCCACGTGGAAGAAGATCCACGAGAGGGTGTGCAGCCTTCTGTCTTCCCACAGAGCTTTGAAATATGCAGACAAGGTGAGGGCTTCAGCTAAAATTGGACCTTGCTGTTTAGTGAGGGAGACAGATACCCAGTGTCCTAAGAGTGTATGTAAGGGGGTATTTGACTGGGGTGGGAGTCAGGGCAAAGCTGCCTTGGGACAGAAGTGGATCTATGACCATCTGAGAGAGGAGAAGCAGCTGACACAGGGCACAGCATGGAACACAGTACGGAGCACAGAGGCCCTGTGGCAGGAGGGAGGGTGGGAGGGAGGGTGTATGGCCATTGCAGAGACCAAGAGGAGACACACATTCCAATGCTGGGTAAACCCAGCTGTGTGTGGGGTCTGGACAAAGGCACAACTCATAATATATATATATATATATATATATATATATATATTTTTTTTTTTCCTGGTTGTTTGCAAGGTGGTCTTGTTTGCTTGACCACTGCAGGGCTGTAGGGGAGGGTTTTTGGTTCATAGATACTGTTTCCTGGACTGTATCCGTTGCAAATATACCCACACTCAGCTCCAAGTGAAAGGGCTGGGTGGTGGTGCACCCAGAAGAATATATACATTACCATGCACAGGGACCCCGGTTCAAGCTTCCCCACCCCCAACCTGTAGGTCTCTCTCTCCCCCTCTTCCTCTCTATCCTCTTAATTTCTCTCTGTTTCTATCATAAAATGTGGCTACTGGGAGCATTGAATTTGTCACGTAGGCACCAAGCCTCGGTGATAACCCTGGTGGTGGTGGTGGTGGGGGCAGCGGAGAAAAAGAAAATAAGAAAAATTCAAATGAAAAGTCAACAGTGCCCCCAGTGGTTGGATTTAGCCATGATAGATTGTTGACCTGACTATCTATTTATTGTTATTATTACCAGAGCTATTTAGCTCTGGATTATTGTGATGTGGAAGATTGAATTGGGGACTTTGGGGCTTCAGGCATGAAAGCCTTTCCCCATAACCATTATGCTATCTCCCCACATCTTGATTTCTTTAAATGCTGGAAGATGGTTACTTACAAAAGGCTATCTTATAACCTTCCAGCCATGGAGGTGATAAATTCCTTTTCTTCCTCTCTGCAAAGTTTTTGACTTTGTTTTGTCAATTACTAATCTTCTCAAGTAAGGAAATTCTTTCACAGGTGAAAGTCAAAGAAAGAAGGGATGGAGGGAGAGGTGGGAAGGAAAAGGGAGGAAAAATAAAAAGAGAAGGAAAGAAATATGTACACAAATATTTAGCCACATAAGAGATATGAACTTACTTATGACAAGTAAATGTCAATCTCTGTGACTGTAGCATATATGGAGACCTCTTCAATGGAAAGCTCTACATCTGGCTATCATCTGTATTGACTATCCATCTGGGTTATTGGTCTTGGCACTCACTGCTCTCTATTGGTTGTTATTAATACAGTAGCTGGCTTTGTTGTTGTAGGAAGATCCTTTCTCTGAAGTGAATGATGTCTTCGAAAGACCACAGTACTCTCTGAAGAAATACCCAGCGCATGAACAGAGATATTTTTAAGCTGCTGTCATATGTAAGTAAGCAACCTGACAGTAGCTGCTTCCCTTGATTTTCTAGAATCACCAGTGTCCAGCTGTCAGTTTGAGTGACCCAGAGAACAGGGTGACCAGCAGACGAGAGACCCCAGAGTCACACAGTGGGATAATGAGCGCACACATGCAGGCCTGTCAGCTTTCTTGTCCCCTTGTACTTCTTTCTCTCTCACACTTATCTCATGGCCCCCTTGTCAGCTTTTTTGTGAACAAAGCTTTTGTTTTCTTGCCACAGGACCTTCGCACATGCCACTTTCACTGTCTGGAATACTTCCTAACACTGTTGGAGTCACTTTTATTTATTTATCCTTCCTGGATTTGCATGACACTCTCTTGAGGTCCACCTTTTCAGCACCCCACATTTTGTTTTCATAGAGTACATTGCTTATTGTCCTTTTGTTTGGCCGTGGGTAGACTGTTTAAAGTCTGTCTTTCTACTCAAATGAAACCATCATGATGCCAGGGACTGCTGATTTTATAGTGATCATTTTACATATAGATGGGGAATCCCATTCAGCACAAGTGACTCCAGCCATGGGACACTTGTGTCCCCTGCATGGAGACTGGCCTTATGTTACATGACTATTTCCTGCACTGGGTCTCAGTGAGTACATATAGTGTCACCAGGGTGACATTATATTACTGCAGCTTGGAGCCTCCACAACAATTCCATCACTTTGAGAGGCGTTATTTCCCTTTATCTTATAAAGACAGAGAGGACAGAGAGGGTGGAGAAGAGTAGAGAGATAGAGACACCTGCAGACCTACAGGTAGGGACCAGGGGCTTGAACCTTGGTCCTTGTGCATGGTAACGTGTGCTTTACTGGGTGTGCCACTGCCCAGTCTCTCAGTAAATAATTTTTTAAATGAGTGAATGAGACATGTGAGTTCATGGGACCTCATGTTTGCAAGTTCAGTTCTTTGCCCACTGCACTGTCTCCTGGGCCACAAAAATCCTTTTGAAACTATAAAGGAGTATTGGGGACCAGGTGGTGGTGCAACCAGGTGGTCGTGCAAGTATGCAAGTTACCATTGTAAAGACCTGGGTTTGAGCCTCTGTTTCCCACCTGTAAGGGGGAAGCTTCATGAATGGTGAAGCAGGTCTGCAGGTGTGTCTCTTTAGAAACTATCTCTATTGGGGGTCAGGTGGTGGCAAAGCGGGTTAAGCACACATGGCACAAAGCCCAAGGTCCAGCGTAAGGATCTTGGTTTAAGCCCCTGGTTCCCCACCTGCAGGGGAGTCACTTCACAGGTGGTGAAGCAGGTCTGCAGGTGTCTGTCTTTCTCTCTCCCTCTCTGTCTTCCCCTCCTCTCTCCATTTCTCTCTAGCCAACAATGTCCTAGCCAACAACGAATGACATCAACAATAACAATAATAACCACAACAAGGCTACAACAACAAGGGCAACAAAAGGGGGAAAATGGCCTCTAGGAGCAGTGGATTCATGGTGCAGGCACTGAGCCCCAGCAATAACCCTGAAGGAAAAAAAAAAAAGAAACCATCTCTATCTTCTCTCTCCCGTCTTAATTTCTTTCGGTCCCATCTAATAAAAATAAGAAGGGGGAAAAAGGCGGGGGGAATGGCCATTGGGAGTTGTGGATTTGTGCAGGCACTGAGCCCCAGAGATAACGCTGGTGGCAATTAAAACAAACACACAAACAAACAGGCTGTTTTGAGGTACAGCCCCCTTGCCCCAGGGCTGGCCACACCTTCAAGACAGGGCACTGCAGGATACAGCTGTCACTGCCCCTTTTGCAGCCTCTGCCTTAGCAAGTTCTGCTTGGAAGATTAAGGGATGACATCTGGGCCACTTCATCTCTGGTTGCCAGAACAGTCATGGAGGCATTTATTAGGTGCTTATTCAGAACACAGCCCACATAATTACCACTTAGGGTACGGGGCCCACATAATTACCAAATGCCAAACAGCACTAGATTTTAAAGCGGGTGGCAGCAAAGCCTTGAGCCAGCTGCTGTGATGTGAGAGGGGGTGGAGGAGGGTCGAGTAATTTCTGTCTTAGAACATGGGCTTCCTATATAAACATATGTTTGCACCTTGTGGTTTGGAAGAGGCTTGTAGACCTTCACTGGAAGCTGTTCATACTGCCCTCCCCAGCTCCAACTCCTCGGGCTACAGATACCTCGTGAGGCAGAGACTCTAGGAGGCTGTATCAGTGGAGGTTTCATGGTTGTACAAAACCCCCAGGGGGCTCTGGCTCATCTCAAGCAAATGGAATTTCTTAGAAAAAATCATGTTGAAATACTGTATTTAAATTATTTAATTCTCACACTCTATAGAGACAAGTGTCTCCATCCATCTTTTCCAACTTTACTTTTAATTTTTATTAATTTTTTTACTGCTACTATGGTTATCACTGGGGCCCAGTGCCTGCACAATCTATTTGCTTTCCCTGGAGGACATTTTTTTTTCTCTTTTTCTTTTTGATAGAGACAGAGAAATTGAGAGGGGAGGGGGAAGTAGAGAGGGAGAGAGACATCTACAATACTGCTTCACCACTCATGAAACCCCACCTCCCCACAGGTAGGGAATGGGGGCTTGAACGTGGGTCCTTGTGCATGGTAATGTGTGTGCTCTACTGGGTGCACCACTGCCTGGCTTCTCACCATTTTTTTTTAAAGATTTATTTTTGTTTCATATAGGAGATAGGTTCACATGAGGCAGCGACAAGTCAGAGTACTTCTCTGGTACATACGGTGCCAGGGATCAAACTGGGAAGCTCAGGCATGAGAGTTTGATACTCTACTAGTTGGGATATTTTCCCCAGCCACTCATTAGTTTCATTTTGCACATAGGGAAATTGAGGCACCATGAGGATGGAGACTTGGAACACTCCAGTACTATACCTTTTTTTTTTTAAACATTTACTTATTTATTCCCTTTTGTTACCCTTGTTGTTTTATTGTTGTAGTTATTATTATTGTTGTTACTGATGTTGTCTTTGGATAGGACAGAGAGAAATGGAGAGAGGAGGGGAACAGAGAGGGGGAGAGAAAGACACCTGCAGATCTGCTTCACCTCCTGTGAAGTGACTCCCCTGCAGTTGGGGAGCTGGGGGTTCGAACCTGGATCCTTACGCCAGTCCTTGGGCTTTGCGCCATGTGCGCTTAACAACCACTGCACTACCGCCTGACTCCCCTCCAGTACTATACTTACCTTTCATACTCACAAAGAATTGCTTTATGGGGGGAGGGATTGGGTGATGGTGCACCTGGTAGAGTACATACATTACCATGTGCAGGGACCCAAGTTCAAGCCCCCGGACCCCACCTGCAGGGGGAACTTTTACAAGTGGTGAAGCAGTGCTTCAGGTGACTCTGTGTCCCCTTTCCTTCTCAGTTTCTCTCTGTCGTAATAATAACAAAATAAAAGATCCCATAGGAAGTGGTGGATTTGACATACAGACATCAAGCCCCCAGTGGTAACCCTGGTGGCAATAAAAAAGAAAATTTTTTAATGTTGTTCTATAGATAGGAATTGGTTGGGGCCTGCTCAGCAGTTCAGCTGGATAGCCCAGGATAGCAGTTCCTGATACTTTTATCCTGTGCCAAGGTCCACATGAACTCTTCACTACACTGAAGAGATGGAGACCTACTTGTTCCCTCTGATATTAACACAGAGACCCGGGCAATGGGCAGCTGGGATGAAGGGGTTCTGTGACCAGGTGTCTCCCCCCACCCCCGTCCCCAGCTAGAGCTACAGGTCAAATCAGTGCAGCCAAACCACCTCCCTGCCATGCTGACTCTCTGTCTTTTCCCCAGGGCCACGTGGAGAAATGTCAAGTTCCAGGCTCCATGGAGAAGGTGAATGGAAGCTGGAGGCGTGTCAGGAAGAACTTGCTCATATAGTCACCTGACATCCTCAGAGAAGCCAGCAGCACCTTTGTTGTGTGTCTCATTTTTGGTGTTTAATCCCCTGTAAATCAAGCCCTAGACTCCTTTCCCCCTGCTTTGTACCCAGGTATGGCTCACTGATTAAAAGTGCTGTTTGGGTCTTACATATTTTTGTCAAACTGAAAGTTTTGTTTTAGTCTGTATATTTGTTTTAAGCTTGCAACAGACAACACAGGACCAAGTGCTGGCACACCTGGCTGAGGGCACATGTTATAGTGTACAAGGACCTAAGTTCAAGTCCTTGATTCCCATCTGGAGAGGGGGGAAGCTTCACAAGCAATGAAGCAATGCTACAGGCATCTAGCTACCCATTTCCCTCTTAATTTCTGTCTATCCAATAAATAATAAAATGTTTTTATTTATTTTTATTTTTTGCCTCCAGGGTTATCACTGGGGCTCAGTAGCTGCAGTACAAATCCACTGCCCTGGCGGCCATTTTTTAATTGAATAGGACAGAGAGAAATTGAGAAGGGAGGGCAAGATAGGGAGAGAGAAAGATAGACACCTGTAGACCTACTTCACTGCTTGTGAAGCGACCCCCTGCAGGTGGAAAGTCGGGGGCTCAAACCTTGCACTTCACACTACGTGCGCTTAACCCAGTGCACCACTGCCCAACACCCATAAAATATTTTTAAAAAGACTAAAATAAAATAAGATAAAATAAAAAACATTAGTTGGGCAACAGGTGCCTTGGAAAGTACTTAGAATTCCAAAAATTTTCAAGATGCCTTCTTAGGTGTTTTGCATTTGGGGCAGTGGATGTGTTCTTGAAAATTTTGTTTTTCCTTCTCCCTCTCCCATGACTCTCCCTGCTTTCCATCAACATACCTTTGATATATGAGCAAGAGAAAGCTGTCATTTAGAAGAACCCGGTGAATCCTCCAGGGGAAAAAAAACCTTATCAACCCAATTTTTTCTTTATGGCAAATATGTTTTTCCTTTGCTTGCTTAGTATCAGGTTTGATTTACATGGCATCCATTGAAAATCTAGGACAAGAGAGCACTGTGTTTGGAGAATTCAGATATTGCTTTAAAGGTTGAATTTCTATGGTACACTGATCCCATACATTAGGACCTGGGTTCAAGTCCCTGGTCCCCGCCTGCAGGGAGGAAAACTTCAGGAGTGTTGAAGCCACAGTACAGGTGTATCTCTCTCCCTCTCCCCTCTCAATTTCTCTCTGCCACTATAAAAATAATAAAAAATGATTACTGGGCATCTATCAAGAACAATGAACCCACCTTCTCTGACCCATCTTGGACAGAGCTAGAAGGAATTATGTTAAGTGAGCTAAGTCAGAAAGATAAAGATGAGTATGGGATGATCCCACTCATCAACAGAAGTTAACTAAGAAGATCTGAAAGGGAAACTAAAAGCAGGACCTGACCAAATTATAAGTAGGGCACCAAAGTAAAAACCCTGTGGTGAGGGGTGGACATGCAGCTTCCTGGGCCAGTGGGGGGGTGGGAGTGGGTGGGAGGGATGGGTCACAGTCTTTTGGTGGTGGGAATGGTGTTTATGTACACTCCTAGCAAAATGTAGACATATAAATCACTAGTTAATTAATATGACGGGGAAAATCAATTATATGTCTCAAAGTTTTTCAAAACACAAACTGAATCTTTTTAATATATAGGCTGTGTATTTGATATGCGAACTTTCTCAAAAACCTATACCAAGTAGATCAGAAGCATCCAATAGCACAGCTATATACAAGATACTGGGTACTGTACAGCAAACCCTAACAAAAGGACTTTTCAAAGTTAACCCAATTACCAAATAATGTGATGATAACATTAACTATCGATTGTCTTTTTGAATCCTAAGACAGCAGGAACCTCACATCTCCATTATAGAGCCTCTACTTCCCCCAGTCCTGGAACCATTGGATAGGGCCCACTTTCCCGTATGCCTCTCCCAATCCATATCAAATAATATTGCATCTGCCGATCACAACCTAACCAACACAACGATTGCCACCTCAACATGCTTCACTTCAGACTGTATCCAGAGACTTCACGTGTGGAATGACAACCCTTCAGCTTCATTACTCGGGTGAGACCTTCCCTTTCATAGTATACTCTAATTCCATCTCAGGTGGTTCACTTTCTAACAAAGTCCCAAAACCTAGATATACACCAGTTTCTGTGAGAGAGAGCATATGTTCACACGTATCCATAAACTACTGCAAAATATATACCTGAAAGCAGACGTACACTAGAGTCTGCAGTGAGTATCCCCCTAACACTTCCTCTCCACTATTCCAAGCTTTGGGTCCATGATTGCTCAACAATTTGTTTGGCTTTGTATGTTAACTCTTTTTTCAGTCACCAGGTTCCAGATGCCATCAGGATGCCGGCCAGGCTTCCCTGGACTGAAGACCCCACCAATATGTCCTAGAGCTCCACTTCCCCAGAGACCCACCCTACTAGGGAAAGAGAGAGGCAGACTGGGAGTATGGACCGACCAGTCAACGCCCATGTTCAGCGGGGAAGCAATTACAGAAGCCATACCTTCTACCTTCTGCAACCCACAATGATCCTGGGTCCATGCTTCCAGAGGGATAGAGAATGGGAAAGCTATCAGGGGAGGGGGTGGGATATGGAGAATGGGTGGTGGGAATTGTGTGGAATTGTACCCCTCCTACCCTATGGTTTTGTTAATTAATACTTTCTTAAATAAATAAAAAAAAAAAGAAAAAAATGATTACTGGGAGCAGTGGATTTGTTGCATAGGCACTGAACCCCAGAAATAACCCTGGTGGTGATAAAAAATAACAATAAGTTCACTGCCTGCCTTGCCTCCTCCCACTAAAAACCCTACATCTACCACACCTCCCCCTCCATTTATATGGACAATTCATGGAAATGCAATTACAGTTGCTACACAGACGTTTGACACACTTATCCTATGGTTTTTGTTAATGTCTCCTTTTTTTAAATAAATAAAAAAATAAAAAAAGATGTAGTTCTCAACACTCCTTAGCAGGGTTCTGTGTGTCCAACATAGTTCATCCAACCTAGTAAGACTGAATATGCAGCTCCCATGCTAAAAAGGGGTGACACCTTTTGGAAAATCCTCATTGAAATATAGATTTAAATAGGTTTTCCTGGAAAGCATCACATGGAGACTACACAAAGACAAGTGTTCGTGGTCCTCCCTCCCTTCCTTTTGTATGTAGACAGGGAACTTGAGAGGGGAGGGGGAGACAGAGAGGCAGAGAGAGAAACATCTGCAGACCTGTTTCACCACTTGTGAGGCTTCCTCCTGACAGCTAGGGACCTGGAGCTTGAAGCTGGGTCCTTGTAGTGTGTGTGTGTGTGTGTGTGTGTGTGTGTTTGTGTGTGTGTGTGTTCTACCAGGCGTGCCACTGCCTGGCTCCCAGGGATTCTTCTTTCTATGGCTTCCGCGGTAGAGTGTGTTTCAGTCTTATAATCCCAGCTGATTAACATAAAGAATCAGATTACTTTTCCTCAGGCCTTGCTTGGTTCTAGACAGAGTTCTCAAAGGAATAACCTAAATACAGTCTGAAATTAACTGACCATGCCTCCCACCTTCCCACACTTGTCCAACTGAATAAAAGAACAGATGGAGGAAGAAAGAATGATGGAAATATTTATTGAGACTGAAATGGGATGTTGTTCTCTTTTAGAAGTTAACAGAAGAGCGTGTTAAGAGGCTGGTTACAAAATGGGGCTGACCTGCAGTTCATGAACAGTTTCTGTCAAGCCCGGTGTCTGCGATCAGAGCACCGTGCCAAGGGTGTAGAACCCTTTAGCTCAAGATAAACGACCCATTCAACTGCATCTCGATTTAGACTGACATCCTCTAAACTCATATGCGATCACTGGTCCATGCTTAGAACATGTACACGACAATATGCCATCATTCTCTCACTCACTGCAGGTTCAGTTGACCAATACTGAGCACGTATTTACTTTTCCATGATCTTTGGCAGTTTCTGGTTTCTTAAATATAAAAGCACAGGTTGCCGTTGGCTAGTCAGGAGTGCAGGGACACAGCCATTCTGGATCCTGGTGCAAATAAAAGGCCCTGTTAAGTACTATTTACAATGTGGGCACTGAAGTCCTCAAATGAGCTATCTTCATAAATTGCCAGAAAGATCCCAAGTTAAGGATTTAATGAGCAGGATCCAGAGGACTAGATTACCAGTTAGTTTGGACAAACCCTTCCTGGAGGAGATCAGTGTCAAAGCATGGGAGAACTTCCCTGAACCGCTGTCTCAATGTCTCATGTTAGGGATTTACTCCTAAGTATTCAGTGCTTTTCTGGTTAATGTAGCTTGTTCAGCCCATCAAATCTACATTAAAATGTCTTAGCTGGCAGCTTGCCACTGTTATCTGGACCCTAGTAGGTACAACAGGGCAAAAAAAAAAAAAAGCATCATTTTTCTAAGAGTAGGTATAATTATCTTTGCAAGAATGAAGCCTGGAGTTGGATAAAAACCATTCAATTAATGTCCCCCTACCAGGGACAGAATGTGAATTTTCCTTCTTTTGTGTGTATTTTTTTGTTTTATTTATTTACCAGAGCACTGCTCAGCTCTGGCTTATGGTGGTGCTGGGGACTGAACTTGGGACCTAGGAGCTTTCAGGCATGACGGTCTTTTGTATAACTACTATAATATCTCCCTCAGATCTCCAGGGGTAGAATCTAAAAGTTGTAAGTGAATGGCAGTGTAGCCTCAGAGTATTAACCTAATACATCTCTGGTTGGGGCTTGACACGCAAATGTGAAGCAACCCAACAACTTGATTTCTTATTCTAGTTGTTGAGAGAAGAATTGTGCTGAGCCATGGAATGGATCTGGACTAGAATATAATTACTATTCAAGTACAAGGAGAGCTCTTTATTTCACATTGACAACTCAATTCTGATTTCTGTCTGGTAAATCATATGAAAATAATAAATATATTCTTATACACATATATAATTGAGCTCTATATGGCACACTGGGCTAAGTGTGACCAATGTCACAGTACAGTACATTGAAAAAAGGACCTTTTTTCCTCCCCCTTGAAGTCCCAGGGCTCATATTGCAGAACTGTGCTGGTCTGTTTCCTTTCAAAGCAATTTGTCTGAAACTGGCTAGAGATTAATTCAAGATGGACAATTTGGCACATTTACCACTAGGAGGTGGTTGAGATGGACTGTAACCTATAAAAACTTAAAGGTCGAAGGAAACCCACACCAACAGAAAGCCTGAGTAGAAATTTGTTGTCAGTGATAGAATCTATTTTTTTTTAAATCCCAAACACACTGCATGAGAAAGCTCTCTCTCTCTCTCCCTCTCCCTCTCTCTCTCTCTTTCCTCCACACTTACTGCATAAGTCCAACAGTTCTACTTTACATATTTCCAAAACCTAGGTCTTACAGACCTAAAAAATTCCAGATAAAACAGCTTTCCTTGTAATCAGTTTTGCTTCACCTTAGCCCACCCTCAAATCCCAGAACCCAGAAAGCCAGAGCTGAGTCCACATGTTGGAAACAGCCTGGAGTCCCGTGTGTCAGATGCAGGCTCGGCCCACATGGTTCCTCTTTTCCATGATTGTGGTTTGGGTTTCCTACCATGGCAATGCCACCTTCGCTCCCAGTGCTTGGAAGCTGGGGGCTCTAGAACTGAGAGGTCTGAGTGAAGGAGACAGTGTCAGACTTGTCTATCGCAAAGCCACCATTAACATAGGACTTCCTGGTGTCTGAGTCCTCATTGTCGAGCATGGAGGAGTCTAATGCAAAGGGGTTCACGATGTTGACCTCAGAGGAGACATCCATCTGTTCCAGCTCCTTCTTGGACAGCTTCTCCACAATGCCTGTCCCGAAGGCATCCCCGAGGACGTTCACCATGGTCCGGAAACGGTCCCTAGGGGAGAGAGGGGCTGAGGTGGTCTGGGGGTGTGTGGTGGGGGAGCCAGGTCTGGTTTCCCCAGGCCCTGCAGTGTTGAGCCAGGGATCACACAAAGGCAGGGAGTGCTGTCCTGACAAGGCCTCTTCTCAGGTATGGCTGTGGAAGCACCTAAGGGTGCTCACACGCTTTCCCAGGCTGCACCCTAGTAAGTCACAGTGACTCCCCCAACTTCAGGACCACAACTCCCTATGCTCCATGCTTTTCTAAAGAATAGTCCTTGCATTTTGTGGGAGCTGAGAGAGGGTCAGAAATTAGTGAGCTTTTTTTAAAAAAATTTTTAAATATTTATTTTTCCCTTTTGTTGCCCTTGTTATTTATTGTTGTTATTGATGTCATTGTTGGATAGGACAGAGAGAGAAATGAGAGGAGGGGAAGACAGAAAGGGAGAGAAAGACACCTGTAGACTTGCTTTACTGCCTATGAAGCGACTCCCCTGCAGGTGGGGAGCTGGGGGGCTCTAACTGGGATCCTTACGCAGGTCCTTGTGCTTTGCGCCACGTGCGCTTAACCCGCTGCGCTACTGCCCTACTCCCTCAGTGAGCCTTCTTTTCACTCCCAACTTCTGCCTGCCTTTTAGCTTAGGTGAGAGAACATGGGCGCTTTGCAAGTGGAGTCTGCCTGCCTGCCTGTCTCTGTGTGCCCATCCTCTGGTGCACTCTTCACCATACTAGCCTGGTCTGTGAATAAGCCAGCAGGGATGCTACTGGGCAGCCCAGGAGTGGCTTTCTCCTGGAGGCATCCCTGGCCAGTCTGAATCTCCAGACAGCGGGAGGAGGGGCTGGTGCAGGAAAACACATGGAGAAGGAGCACTGGGGAGTGAGGGGAGAACCCTTTCTGGTACTGGAGCACAGCTGGTAAGAACTGTGTACAGAAATGTTCTCAGGAAAACGACACAAAACTGAGAAAGCCAAGAATGCTTCCACATGCCCATTCTGGAGGCAAATTTTGCATCCAGAACAAGGCCATGGGTTGACACAGACCAAGTCATATACCCCATGGGCTGAGCTGGACCTCTGACTTCTCTGGGTTTCTTGAAAATGAGGGGGACTGGTTCTAGGGAGGATCCTGGAGATGTGAGAAGTGCAAGTCTGCTCTCACCACTAGAGAAAGAAATCAAAACACCTGTCTGTATGGCAGATAATGGTTGCAATAAAGGTGGACCCTCAGCTAGATGTTATGGGCCCAGCAGTGGCTGAGGCAGCTCCCTCTGCGCACAGCTTCCCACACTGGGGTGTCTGGCTTTTGGAACATGACTGTGTCATCAAACCCCAAGGGCTGGCTGCTTCTCTAGCTCAGATGCCACTTGCAAACTGCATAGGACTATCCTCCCTCCCCAGTGGGCCTGAGCTGGTGCTGGGTGAAGGCTCACTGTGGAGCTACAATTGTCCCAATGGCCAGGGGACATGGAGGACCAGTGCAGAGGACCAGAGTCTGGGGACCAGGCTCCTTCTCACTTCCCCACTGGGCTCCTAAATAGCATGTTTTCACCCAGATGCTCTTCTGTCTTTCTCTGCTATATGGACAGGAGAGAGAGAGAGAGAGAGAGACAGAGAAAAGGAGAGAAACAGAGAAGCAGGAAGAGGAGAAACAGAATTCTTGGTTGAGACCTGAATGGTACAACCCATCCTAATTGTAACAACAAACCTTGCTGTTTATTTTTATTTTTTATTTTAGTCTATATTTTTTCTACCAGGGTTATTGCTGGGACTTGGTGCCTGAATGGCTAATCCACCATACCCATTGGCCTTTTTTTTTTCTTTCCTTGTTTCCTCTTCTTCCTTATTTTGTTTTTAATTTAATGTTTTTTTAATTGCCAGCAGGGTTACCACTGGGGCTTGATGCTAGCACTGTGAATTCACCTCTCCTGGTGGCCATTTACTCTCCTTTTCTATTTTATTTGGTAGGACAGAGAGAAAATCAGAGCAGAGGGACAGAGACACTTGCAGACCTACTTTACTGCTTGTGAAGCATCCCCCCTGCAGGTGGGGAGTGGGGACTTGAACCTGGGTCCTTGTGCATGGTGATAAGTGTGCTCTGGGTGTGCCACAGCGCAGCTCCCCTTTGCTGTTTTAAATTACTTAATTTTTTCATTATCTTTATTTATTGGATAGAAACAGCCAGAAATCGAAAGGATAGGGACAGACAGAGAGTTGCCATATGACAATTGCAGCCCTGCTTCACCTGCAGGTGGGGACTGGGGGCTTGAACCCTTATCCTTATGCATTGTAACATGGGCTCAAACAGGTGCGCCACTACCCAGCCCCCTCTTGCTAGATAGGTGCTCCTCTCACAGTAACTCACTCAGCCAGACAAAATCCTTTTCATCTGTCAGATAATGCAACTGGGACACAAAATGGTTAAGGAACTCACTCAAGGTCAAATAGCCAGTGAGGCACTGGGCAGGGATTTAAAAGACTGAAGTCAGTCTTTTAAACTTGTGCTACTGCCTCTGGTGGTTCTGAAGATGCCAGGAAGACAAGGTGACTAAGCCTGGCAGTTTTGAGCCTGAGTTGCTCATGGGGGCTGGGATAGGCTGGGAGGTGTTGAAGGCTGGGAATGCCTGGCACCTTGCCCAACTCCATCTCCTCTTTGCTCTATCTTATCTCGCCTGTGCCCAGCTCCTAACCTTGAGCATCGCCATGTATCCCTGGCTAACGGAGTTCACTGGCCTCTGGGATCATTGCTTCAGGTTATGGGAAGTTAATTTTTAAGCCCATTATTGGGTGGGCTGGCCAGAGGGGTGTGAAAAGAGCTGCAGAGGGCCCATGAGGCATTCTGGGAGGGGGGAACCAGTTACTGAACCATTGTTTGGGAGGGGGTGGGCAGTGGGGAAGGCAACTCACAGGAACCAGTCAACGGCGATGATGAGGGTGACATCTTCCGCTGGCAGGCCCACGGCACTCAGCACGATCACCATGGTCACGAGGCCGGCTTGAGGCACACCTGCAGCTCCGATGCTGGCAGCTGTGGCTGTGACACTGTCATCAAAACACACCAGCATTAAAGGAGTTAGACACCCATTTCTCCCTTCTGGGCCCCTGGCCTGTGACTCCTAGTCCATGTGGCTTTACTGCTGTGCCCCCAGTGGGCCAGCCTGTACCTGTTCTGTACCTGCTCTGACTCAAGGAGATGGAGAAGAATGGCCTGAGCAAGAGAGAGAGAGAGAGAGAGAGATCTCAGAGGGAGCTGAGTTTACTTGCTGGGGTGTTTATGGGAAACTGTACCCATTTATCCTAAGCAAGTGCCAGCTACCTCTATTTTCTTTCTCCTCCCATCTATGCATTTGATACACACCAGGAGCTGGCACTGCCCTGAAAGGTGGTGCAGGGAAGGGTGAATGGATGAGGGTACTTCATGTGAAGGCAAAGGAACTAGGTCATGGCCATGCAGACTTTTTTTTTTTCATTAAAAAAAATTTTATTGGGGGGTATTAATGGTTTACAGTAAATAAAATTGTTGGTACATGTGTAAAATTTCTGTTTTCTGCAAAGCACTCTCATCCCCAGCCTGGGACATCCTCCACTGTCAATGCACCTGAACCTGAAAGCCTGCCACCCCACACCCAGTCCTTTGCTTTGGTGCAATACACCAAACCCAGTCCAACTTTTACTTGGTGTTTCCCCTTTATGTTGTTATTTATGAACTTCTGTCCATATGTGAAATCACCCCATATTCATCCTCTTTCTGGCTTTTTAAAAAATTAAATTAACCAGAGCACTGCTCAGCTCTGACTTACAGTAGTGTTAGGGATTGAACCTGGGACCTTTGTCATGAAGATTTTTTTTTTTTTAAACCAGAGGAGTACACCTCTGGTTTCTGTTGAGACTGGGGTTTAAATCTGAAGCCCTGCTGCTTCAGACATGAAAGACTATGTGCAGAGCCACTACACCTAGATAAGAAATCTGCATGAAGTTTTTTTTTTTTTTTTTTTTGCACAATGATTATGCTGTCTCCCCAGTCCAGGTTTTTATTTTTCTCTTGTAATGGAAGCTTCATTACTCCAGGCTGACTTTTTAAATTAATGATTTAATACTGATTTACAAATTACATGATATTATGGGTATAATTCCATAACGTTCCCAACACCAGAGTTCTGTGTCCTCATCCCCTCCATTGAAAATGGCAGTAGTTCTCCCTAGGCCACAGATATGGGCTGACTTTCTATCTATAACTATATATCTATTTTTTGCCCATTTTTTTGGTACAGTCTCCAGGATGACTTTTTCAGAGAGAAAGACAGAGACAGAGATAGACAGAAAGACCCTACAGCAGCAAAGCTTCCTTCAGAACAGTGCAGGCCTGGTGGGAACCTGCATTGTATATATGGCAGTGCTCACCTGTAAGAACTTAAGAAACAAGGGCAGAAAGGGAAAGCACAGGGAGAGCCATGGACTGAGTGTGGTTTACTGCGGCCAAATCAAGGACTGGGTGGCAGGGGGTGGGGAGGGATGGGAGTGGTTCTCAGTGGGTAGACAGAAAGGGGTTGGGAGGATACTGGGGACCCAGTACATGAAAGCAAGGAGTATTTATGCTGGTGGTGGGTGTGGTATGCAGACAGCTATCGGGGAGACAAAGAAACTGTATTCATAAGCCATATCCCTCCCCCATAAAACAATTTAAAGAAAAGCAAGTGCACTAAATGGAGCTATTTTGCTGATATTGGTCAGGCAGGTTCCTTTCTTTTCTTTCTCTCTTTTTTTCAGATAGAAATAGAGAAGGCAGAGAGGCAGAGAGGCAGAAAGGCAGAGAGAGAAAGAGAAAGAGATCATAGCTTCCACCAATGTGGTGGGGGCCAGGCTTGAACTTGAGTTGCAAATATGAAAAAGCAGTGCACTATCAAGTAAACTTTTTTTTTTTTTTTTTTTTTTTGCCTCCAGGGTTGTTGCTAGGGCTTGGTGCTGACACTACAAATCCACCACTACTAGTGGCCATTTTCCCCACCCCCCTTTAAAAAAATTTATTCAGTAGGACAGAGAGAAATTGAGAGGAGAAGAGGAGATATAAAAGGAGAGAGAATGATAAGACACCTGCAGACCTGATTCACTGCTTGTGAAGTGTCCCCACTGCAAGTGGGGAGCAGGGGCTCGAACCTGGGTCCCTGCATATTATGTGTGCTTAACAGGAAGCATCACTACCCAGCCCCCTTGTTTGAGTATTTTAATGTTCAGTTAGTGACTACTCTGGGCTACTAGTTATCAGCAAGTCTGATTTAAGACTAAAGCAGAGGAGGAAAGCGATTATGAATTGATTATTCAGACTCTTGGCCTAGAGTTTGTTCCTCAGTCAGGTTAAAATAAAATGGTTTAGAGAAATCTAGGAAACTCATGACTGGGGAAGAGTGAAGGAATCCATCACAAAGCAGGTGTGAGACTGGCACCCGATACCACCACTCCTTGAGGGTGGCTTCTGTGAAGGGGGAGGGGTGGGGCAGGTGGAGGGCACCGACGAATATAAAGCTGACCAAGGGAATCATGCAGTTGTGGAGGCTGTGGAGCAGCATATCTCACGTGTGATTTTTTGGGGGGTCTTCTGTCACACCTGGCTGATGCTCCCAAGGACCAGATGTCCCCGATCTGGGAATAGGCTGCCTCAGCCATCGGCACCATCAGTACCACCCAGCCAGTGTGCTGATGGCCTATTCTGCACTTGCTTTCATTCAACTCCAATTAAGATTCAAAATATACTTTCTGATTTAGGGTCGAGGGAAGGTTATCATTGAAAGGGTGAGAGGGCACAGAACTTTAGTGGTGGGTGCAGTGTGGAATTATACTCTGTAGTCTTAGAATCCTGCAAACCATAATTAAATCACTAACAGAAAGAAAGAAAATCTGTCTTCTCTGGGTTTCTATGACACCATGGTTTCTTGGCTCTCTTCCCGCCTTCCTGCTCCTCCTCATTCTCTCTCAGGGGCTCCTGTCCCTGCCTGCCTTTAATATTAATATTTTCCAAAACTCAGTACTAAGTTGTTTGCTCTTCCCTACACATTCTCCCAATGTAATGACACTCATACACTGAATTTCCAAATGCCACGATACAGGCGCCATTCTAAGCATTTCACATACACCATCTGACTGAATGATCGATGCTTGCATAATAAAATGTCGGTGCTATAATTATCCTTAATTTATAGGCAAGAAAACAGAAGCTCAGAGAATTCAAGTAACTTGGCCAAAGTCACAGCTAATTGTGGTGAAACTCAGATACAAACAGATAATGGGCACCTGGCCCTCAAGCTTGAGGCCCACCCTCACACTGATGACCCTGACTTCTGAATCTGCTGTTGAAACCACCTTCCTTAATGTGAATGCTCATTTCTAGGCATTCACATTAAGTCTGTGTGTGTGTGTGTGTGTGGGGGGGGGGACCTGGGGGGAGAAGCTGGGCGGTGGTGCAGTCATTAAACACACATATTACCATGCTCAAGTTTGAGCCCCTCCTTTCCACCTGCAGAGGGGAAGTTTCACAAGCTGGTGAAGCTGGTCTGCAGGTGTCTCTCTCCCTCTCTCCCTTCCCTACCCTCTCAGTTGTACTCTGTCCTATTAAAAAAAAATTAGTGTGTGAGAAACTGTCAGATCATAAATGAAAACAAAACAAAACCACCTTTATAAAAAGGGCTGGGGAGATAGTGCAGTGGTTATGCAAAGAGAATTTTACGCCTGAGGCTCCTAAGCTCCAGGTTCAATTCCCCGTACCACCATAAGCCACAGCTAAGCAGTGTTTTGCTAAAAACAAACAAACAAAACAAACCGTCAGCTCTTTCTATTCCCACCTTGTTTCTCTTACACTGATTTCTCTTCTGGAAAGCGTCACCCACCAATTCAGAGTCCTACACTTATATTAGGGGTTGTCCTAGGTTGTGACTGAAGCCCATGTTTTGCACATGGTACTTTTCACACCTGATGTAAAAGATGTGATGAATCTGATGTAGATAATGTAATATACCTGATATAAATGATGTAATGCACCTGATGTCAGCTGATGGTATAAAGGCTGTTTGGAGAAACAATAAAGGAAAGAGCTAGCAAGCAGGAACTAGCTAGCAGTTCCATGGCCTTTCTTTGGCTCTTGTCTGCGCCAAAACTGATGGTTTTGAGTACTAAGGACCTCGCTCCTCCTCAGCCATCCCACCTCAGCCTTTTGAGCCTGCCCCTTGTCCTGAGAACAGCATTTATTTATTTATTTATTTATTTATTTATTTATTTATTTATTTTTATCAAAGCACTGTTCAACTTTTATGGTGGGTGGTGCTGGGGATTGAACCTGGAAGGATCTCAGAGCCTCAGGCAAGAATGTCTTTTGTATAATCTTTACTCTGACTCCTCCTCTCCCCCATCTTTGACACAGGTGTTTTAGTCCCTTACTTGAACTTCTACGCTATCCCCTAACTGGCCTTTCAGTTTCTAGTTCCTGCTCCCACTCAGACAGCCCACCCAGCTCCAGCTAACTTCCTACAATGTGACTGTGCCTCCTCCCAGCCAGCCTTTCCTACTTCCTCATGCCTCTGTGTTCATAGCTTGTACTCTATAAGCTGGCTGTGCCTATGATCTCAAACCTGTAGCTAGGCCACAGTTACATCCCAAGCCACTGCATGTGCTATTTCACTAATCTACAGTGCTCTGTTTTCCTTTCCTCCAGCTAAATGTTCATTTCTCTTCTAAGACTGAGGTAAACTTTCTCCTCCTTCAGGGAGTCTTTCCTCATCTTCTCAAGTAGAGCTGCCAACCCTTTCTTCTTTGGTGCCCTCCCCACTTTTAAGCCTCTTTTAGAGTCCTTACCATAACACTCAGCACGGATTTAGACCTGATCCTCCTATCTACTGTTGACCCTTTGAAAGCAGGCACTGGCTTTTATTCAGCTTGTAGTCCTTGGCATCTCGTCTGTCCCTACCACCTGGTGGGTGCACCGAGCTGAGGGCAAAGTGACTGAGGCCTCTGGCTGACCAGCCCCTGAAGCAAGAATCCCAAAGACAGTATTCTACTTACAAGACACAGCACTGCTCTGTGCGACTTCATACGGATAAAAAGAAGGAAAGACACCATGGCTCTATAGCTTCCTAGCACTCTTCATACATGGTGTAGGACAGACTTATACCTGGGTTGCAAAGCAGGCACTCTCCCAGGTGGGTTATCTTGCTGCACCCCGGCTATGCTTAATCTCTAGATGGGGCCCACTCTGACTTGAGGCCTCCCACTCCCCCCTCCAGGGTGCTGAGGTGCCCCACCTGATAGTGATGATCTGCCCAATGCTCAGGTCCAGGTCATTTAGCTGTGCGATGAATATGGCTGCCACTGCCTCATAGAGGGCTGTCCCGTCCATGTTGATGGTGGCACCCACCGGAAGCACGAACCTCGTGATCCTCTTGTCCACTCGGTTCTTCTCCTCAGCGCATTGGAAAGTGACAGGCAGTGTCGCAGAGCTGTGGTGAGAGAGGAGCTCAGGGGTGACATGCCCCACCCTTGTCTGACAGACACCGTCAACACCTCAACAAAGTGTCAAAATCATGCACTGCTGGTGGGAATAAATTAGTCCAACCCCTGTGGAGAGCAGTCTGGAGAACTCTTAGAAGGCTGGAAAAGGACCTACCCTATGACCCTGAAATTCCTTTCCTGGGGATATATCCTAAAGAACCAAACACACCCATCCAAAAAGATTTGTGTATACCTATGTTCATAGCAGCACCGTTTGTAATAGTCACCTGGAAGTAACCCAGGCGTCTAACAACAGATGAGTGGCTGAGAAAGTTATGGTACATATACACAATGGAATACTACTCAGCCATTAAGAATGATGAATTCACTTAAAAAATTATCTTTATTTATTGGGTAGAGATAGCCAGAAACCAAGAGGGAAGAGGGTGATAGAGAAGGAGAGAGACAGAGAGACACCTGGAGCATTGCTTCACCACTTGCAAAGCATTCCCCCTACAGGTGGGAATGGCGACCTCGAACCCAGGTCCTTGCGCATTATAACATGTGTGCTCAACCAGGTGTGCCACCACCTGGCCCCATGAATTCACTTTCTTTACCTTATCTTGGATGGAACTTGAAGGAATTATGTTACGTGAGATATACCAGAAAGAGAAGGATGAATGTGGGGCGATTTCTCATAGACAGAAGTTGAAAAATAAGAATAGAAGGGGAAACACAAAGCAGAACTTGGACTGGGTTTGGTGTATTGCACCAAAGTAAAGAACTCTGGTGGGGGCTGGATGAGCAGGTTCAGTTTCTGCTGCATTATGGTGGAGGAGGACCTAGGCTAGGGGTTGGAGTTTTTTACACAAAACTGAGAAATTTTACACATCTTCCAACAACTGTATTTACTGTTGACTGTAAACCATTAATTCCCCCAATAAAAAAGCATGGGGGTACTCTTGTGGGTCTGAGAGTCAAAGGGTGATGTGCTCACCATCCCTTGTGATGCCATAACCCTGTGCTGGGCCACACAGGCTGTGCCAGTGCCAGGAGGGAGCATTATATTCAAAGGGGTAAAGAAATAATGGGTTGTTGAAAAAGTTATGACAGATTTTTCTTCTGTAGAGTTGTAGAGACTCTGTCTACAGTTGTATACAACTGCCCCCTTTTCTTTCAGGTCCAGTCCGCTCTTCCCCTCTAAACCATACATAACCCTATTACTACATCTAGCGTCCTTCCCTTTTTCCTCCTCTTTCTGGGTCCTAATCTGGAATTCAGAGTCCTTTTATCCTCTTCCTCCTATCACTTCTCCCCCACTAGAAGTATGGATCAAAATGGTTTTTAGGGTGCAGAAAGTAGGAGTTCTGGCTTCTGTAATTGCTACTCTTCTGGATATGAGTGTTGGCAGGTTGATCCATTCCCCCAGCCTGTTTCTATCTTTCCCTAGTGGGGTAGAGCTCTGGAGAGGTGAGGTTCCCAGACACATTGGTGAGACGACAGATTCCTTTGTGCAAAAATGCATCAAGACTTTTCCAACAGCCCAATATGTTCAAGGACATGGGCAGAGACATAGGGGAACCCTTTCTGGGATTAACTACAGTGGCAAAGCCACACAACTGCAGTCAAGGCTTGGTCAAGGGAGGGCAGGGACTCCGGGTCCTAGTCTCTTTACTGACATGCCTCTTCTCTTTACCTGGAGGAGATCATGAGAGCTGTCAGCAGAGCCTGGGCCATCCCCATGGCGAACTGGAAAGGGTTCTTTCGCACGATTATGAAAAATATCAGAGGGAGAACTATAAGGGAATGGATGGCAAGCCTGTAAACAAGAGAGAGACAGGTTAATCAACGATACTGCTTTTCAGCTCTTCTTCATAGTAGTTTTTTTTTCAAACAGGTGTTTAATTCATAAAAACCATTCAACTTTCAGTCAGTTGATTCAATTTTCTCATTAATTTACTATGAGGGGGAGAGAGAACATGAACCTGAATACCACTCTGGCACATATGGTGCCAGGGATTGAACTCAGAACCTCACACTTGAGAATCTGACATGTTTTGGTACTCACTGCACTACCACTCCAGTCACAATAATTCAATTTGAATTGTAGGGCTGGAATCTATGTTCTCATTTACATATGAAGATATAGAGAATCATAAAGAAAATGAAGTCTATTGAAAAATTATTATTTAGTTTTTGGTAGAGACAGAGAAAGGAAAAGAGAGAGAGAGAGAGAGGAGAAAGAAATAGACCAAAGAACCAAAGCTTCCTTTAATGCAGTGGGGGCTGGGCTCAAACGAGTTGCACACATGGCAAAGCAGCACATTATCCAATTGAGCTATTTTACTGACCCATATCTTGACAAACGAGTGACAAAGTCCAGTAACTGAATCTGCATTTTAGCATGACATCATGCTTCTCAGACCTGCATGTGTGCTGCATGCCACATGTGCTGAAATACTTCTCTTCCTTTGGTTGCTGGGTTCTGATTTCTTCCTTAAGGATTCAACAAAACTTCTCCCCTCCCCCTGGAGCTGATGAGGTGACTCAGTGGGTAGAAGGCAAATATTTTTTCTTCATTTTATTTTTAATGAGACAGATAGATAACAGAAGAGACCAGAGCACTGCTCAGCTTTGGCTTATGGTGAGACTGAGGACTGAACATGGGACTTCAAAGCGTCAGGCATGAGAGTCTTTTTGCAGAACCATTATGCTGTGTCTCCAGCTACTGAGGGCAAATATTCTATGTGTGAGGTCCTGGGTTCAATCCTTGGCATCACATGAGAGCCCCATAAACAGAGACACATGGAAGTCCATGGGTGGTAGAATCGTGGATTTAGTATCTCTCCTTTTCTTTCTGTCTCCTCTCTCTCTCATAAAACAGAAAACAAAGCAATTGGGCTAGGGAGGCAGCTCAGGAGTTCACAAGTAGGTTCTTCATGCATGCATAAAGTCCTGGGTTAGATCCTAGCAGATATTAAAAACTGCTTCCAGGATGGTGGAGCTTGATTACTGTACATCCTTGAGGAAGTTCAGGCCAGTGGCTTTTGCTCTTGTTGTAAAAAAGCATTTTAACACAACCAAGGAAGGCAGTGGTAAAGGCTGGTCTGGCCTATTCTGTGGCTGGTGAAGGGCATGCTCCTCGCCTGCCTGAGAGAAGCCTTTTATTTTAATTTTTAAAAATTAACTTTTTACTTTATTGGAGAGATAGATAAATCAAAAGTGAAAAGGGAAATAGAGGAGAAATAGAAACCTACAACACTACTTCAGTGCTTTTAAAGTTCCCACATGCAGGTGTGTGTAGGGGGTGGGGGCTTGAACTTGGGTCCTTGTGCATGGTAATTTATGCACTCATCTGGGTGTGCCATCACCCAGTCCCCTTCGAAATTGTTATTATTTAAACAGATGGCCATATTTATTTCATTCTAATTGTTTTAATTCAGTCATTGGACAGAATATTTATAGAGAAATGAACATGAGTTCACTAAGATTTGGGTGAAAATATTCCTATTAATCATGATGCCACGTAAGTGGTAGAGAATATTTATTGAATTCTGACTTTGGGGCTCAATTGTTTAAGCAGTTCTAAATATAAGTTTTTTTTTTTTTAATACTAAGTTACCTACAATCATAAAGGATCATCTGGTCCTCTCAGTATTTAAGAGAGAAGCCTTTTTAATTTTTTTATGTTTATTTATTTATTCCCTTTTGTTGTCCTTGTTTTATTGTTGTAGTTATTATTGATGTCATCATTGTTGGATAGGACAGAGAGAAATGGCGAGAGGAGGGGGAAGACAGAGAAGGGGAGAGAAAGATAGACACCTGCAGACCTGCTTCACCGCCTGTGAAGTGACTCCCCTGTAGGTGGGGAGCCAGGGGCTAGAACCGGGATCCTTATGCCGGTCCTTGTGCTTTGTGCCATCTGCGCTTAACTCATTGCACTACTGCCCGACTCCTGAGAGAAGCCTTTTTTAACCAGCTGATACCCAGCAGCCTCTTGCTTGCATGAGAACTTCTGTTGCTCCCTCAAGCCTGACCTACCCACTCATGACGGTGGCCATGTAGAGGCCCAGCTTGCGGAATATCTCCCAGTCTTCCACTTCGATGATCTTCCCAGCGATCAGGAACAAGATGCCCAGTGGCATGTAGCTAGAAGGAAGCACAACAAAGGCTCATTCCCATCACCAGGGAGAAGGGGGTTACAGGGGATGATGGCAAGCAGAGACAGGCCCTAGCTTGGCAGGTGTGCTCAGCTGGGAGGGGTTCAGAGACACTATGATGCTAAGGTCACAGGCCATTCTGGCTTTAGATTCAGACCCTTCTACACCTTGAATTCTACCTATGAGGCCATTGTGGGACATAGTTAGCCAGAATGATCAGTGAAGGTAACACTCCTTGCTCATGGTACACACATCCGACCAGCTGCCACATTTGTAGGCTTGACCCTCTAGATGTGGCCAGCTGGCTCTGGCCAATAATCTTGTTTACCAGCTAGTAGCATCAGCAAAGGAGCAATGGGACCAGTAGTGGAAGTGGTTGAAATAGCTACTGGTGATGGAATACTACTTATTCCATGCCTGGTCTGGGGTTAAATGTTATTTTATGTATTTTTTATTGCCACCAGGGTTATTGCTGGGGTTCAGTGCCTACATGACAGAATTTTTTGATAGGACAGACAGAAATTAAGAGGGAGATAGAAAGGGAGGAAGAGAGACACCCACAGACCTGCTTCACTGCTTGTGACACTTCCTCACTGTAGGTGGGAGCAGGGGCTTGAACCTGGTTACTTATGAATGGCAATGTGTGTTTTCAACTGGGTGCACTACCACCTAGCCCCAGGGCTAAGTGTTTTACATGCATCATCCCATTAATACATTTCACCCAATCCCGAGGGGGTAGATGTTACTATTCATTTTTCACAGATGATGAAGCTAAGGCCCAGTAGGATTAAGTAGTTGTAATGACCAGATTTTTTCTTGCTCTGTTGGTGCCTATACTTTGGGTCTGGTCATGTTGAACCAACTCAGCAAGAGAGAAGTGAGACAGGCCGCTGAGGAAAGGGGGATCTGTGGCACCTCTGGAACAGGGTAGATACTGAGGGGGGTATGACTGCTATGCTCACACAATGGCGGTTTTCAGGTAGTGACTTCATTTCCATATGGGGCTAACTATACTTATTTTAATGATTGCATTTACATGGGTGCAACAAAGAAATCATTTTGGAACACCTTCAAGAGTTCTTTCTTTATCAGCTTTTTTCATTTCCTCATCAGAGCACTGCTTAGCTCTTGTGTGCTGGGGACTGAACCTGGGACCTCAGAGCCTTAGGCACTATAAAGCCTTTTGCACAACCATTATGCGGTCTCCCCTGACCCAAGAGTTCCTTCTTGCATGGACTCTGACTAGGTTCAAGATGATATGGAGCCAGCTCTAGGAGAAGAATCAATGGCTAACAGCAGGGCTTTGATTAGTGAACTTTTTTTTTTTTTTTTTGCCTCCAGGGTTATCGCTGGGGCTTAGTGCCAGCAAAACGAACCCACTGCTCCTGGTGGCCATCTTTATTTCATTGCTGTTGTTTTGCTGCTATTATTGTTGCTGCTGCTGTTCTTATTGAATAGGGCAGAGAGAAACTAAGAGGAAAGGGGAAGATAAAGAGGGAAAGAGAAAGACAGACACCTGCAGACCTGCTTTACCACTTATGAAGCCACCCCCCTGCAGGTGGAGAGCTGGGGGCTTGAACTGGATCCTTATACTCTTTGCACTATGTCTGCTTAACTGGGTGTACTACTGCCTGGCCCCCAGTGAACTAATGCTTAAGCAGTATAAGGAATGATTGAGTACTCTAGTTTCTTGACATCAGTTGCGAAACCTAAGCAAGCTTCTTTGCTCTAATCCTGAGGGGACAGACTAGGGAGACACAATGGCTTTAAGATGAAGAGTCTGCTCACCACATGATAATCTGGACGATCTGCATGGTTGCATCACTTAGAGCACTGAAGAAATCCACCAGAATCTGCCCCTTTTCCCCCATCTTTCCAATCACAAGTCCAAAGACGAGGCAGAAGATGATCAGGCCCAGCACATTTATGCCATCTGAATACATGCCTACAATTTTATATTCCTTTGTTTGGTTCTGTGGATCAAATCCAATATATACATGAGTAGAATATATTAGAAGTTAATGGTCTGCCACTCTGAATCAATAATGCCCAGAGAATAATATTAAATAAAACAGAACAAAATGTCAATCCACACACATAACATATATTACTGTCCCCACCTCCTGTCATTGAAGTTTAAATAGCTTGTCCCCTCTTTTCTCTTTCAAAAAAAGTCCATTTGAAGATTCTTGTTTTCAAATGTTCTACATTTTTATTTATTTATTTTTAGAATCTCTTTATTGGGGGATTAATGGTTTACAGTTGTCAGCAAAACACAATAGTTTGTACAAGCATAACATTTCCCAGTTTTCCACATAACAATTCAACCCCCACTAGGTCCTCCTCTGCTATCATGTTCTACATTTAAAAAAAAATTATTTATTCCCTTTCGTTGCCCTTGTTGTTTTTATTGTTGTAGTTATTGTTGATGTCGTCATTGTTGGTAGAGAGAAATGGAGAGGGGAGGGGAAGACAGAGGGGGAGAGAATGAGAGACACCTGCAGACCTGCTTCACTGCCTAGAAGCATCTCTCCTGCAGGTGGGGAGCCGGGGGGCTCGATCTGGGATCCTTGAGCGGGTCCTTGAGCTTTGTGCTATGTGTGCTTAACCTGCTGCACTACTGCCCGACTCCCCATGTTCTACATTAAAAAAAAAATTTATTTACTTATTCCCTTTTGTTGTCCTTGTTATTTCTTTTTTATTGTTATAGTTATTATTATTGTAGTTGTTATTAGATAGCACAGAGAGAAATGGAGAAAGGAGGGAAGTGACTCCCCTGCAGGTGGGAAGCCAGGAGCTCGAATGGGGATTCTTTTTTTTTTTTTTTTTTAGTATTTTCTACTTAGACCTAGATACCCTCCTCGCCTACTTCCTTTTTTTTTTTTTTTAAATTTTTTATTTAAGAAAGGATTAATGAACAAAAACATAAGGTAGGAGGGGTACAACTCCACACAATTCCCACCACCCAATCCCCATAACCCACCCCCTCCCATGATAGCTTTCCCATTCTCTAGCCCTCTGGGAGCATGGACCCAGGGTCGTTGAGGGTTGCAGAAGGTAGAAGGTCTGGCTTCTGTAATTGCTTCCCCGCTGAACATGGGCGTTGACTGGTCGGTCCATACTCCCAGTCTGCCTCTCTCTTACCCTAGTAAGGTGTGTCTCTGGGGAAGCTGAGCTCCAGGACACATTGGTGGGGTCTTCAGTCCAGGGAAGCCTAGCCAGCACCCTGGTGGCATCTGGAACCTGGTGAATTCTTATGCGGGTCTTTGCGCTTTGTGCCACCTGTGCTTAACCCGCTGTGCTACCTCCCGACTTCCATGTTCTGCATTTTTAATAAGAATTTTTAGGATCAAGGCATTTTTAGGGTAATTTAAACTTTGAGTTATAATAGGAATTTGCATAAAAAGGATTAGGAATTAATAACACAGGAAGCAAAAAATATTCACCAGTGTACACATTTTTCTCTTTTTCTCTTTATTTCTTTCTTCCTTTTTTTCCCTTTCTGCCATAAGAGTTACTACTAGGCTCGGTGCCAGGACTATAAATCCACCACTCCAAGCAGCCATTTTTTTTCCTTTTCTTTTTAAATTGGATAGGACAGAGAGAAACTAAAGGGTGGGGAGAGGTAGAGAAGGAGAAAGAAAGATAGACAACTGTAGACCTGCTTCACTGCACATGAAGCCGCCCACCTGCAAGCAGGGAGTGGGTGCTCAAACCTGGGTCTCGCACTTGGTAATGTGTGAGCTTGACCTGGTGTGCCACCACCGGGCCCCTTTTAAGTTTTTCCCTTCCCTTCCCTTCCCTTCCCTTCCCTTCCCTTCCCTTCCCTTCCCTTCCCTTCCCTTCCCTTCCCTTCCCTTCCCTCCCCTCCCCTCCCCTCCCCTCCCTTCCCCTCCCCTTCCCATCCTTTCTCTTCTCCTTCCTCCCTTCCTAGAGCACTGCTCAGCTCTGGCTTGTGGTGGTGTTGAGATTGAACCTGGGACCTTGGAGTCTCAAGCATAAAAGTCTATAGAATGAGCTGCTGTGCTAACTCCTTGGCCTCAGTGTAACATTTTTCTAGGAGATTTTATGATTTGTTTTGTCCTGGTAATGAAGTACAGAAGCAGTATTTACTGCCCCTAGATTTGGATGATTGATTGTATCTCAGAGACACAAAAGCAAATCAAATTCCTGTTACTATGAATGACTTCTTCACTTGACCCTGGGCCAGGGCAGGATGAGATTTCCCAAAAGTCCATGTGATCTGAGGGGTGCAGTGTGAGATTTCTGGAGAGATCTCTCAAGAGGATAATGCAAGTGAGATTCACAGAGAATAATGTTGACAAGCCACTGGGATACCAGTTATTTCTTCCTTACAATCTGTTATGGTCAAACATATATTGATCCTTCATTGACATTGACTTAAGAAGTTACAGGATATATACTCCATGGAATAAACTTTACACTGAGAACAGATGATATTGTGTCATTTGGGATAAACTGGGTGGAACTGGAGGTGATTATGCTTAGTGAAATAAGTAGAGACGAAAGAAAACTACCAGTTGGTTTCACTTGTATATGTAATCTAGAGATCTGATAAACAAGAAATTGAAAAAAAGAAAAGAAAAGAAAAACAGGGGAGTCAGGCTGTAGCGCAGCGGGTTAAGTGCAGGTGGCGCTAAGCACAAGGACCCGCATAAGGATCCTGGTTCAAGCCCTGGCTCCCCACCTGCAGGGGTGTCGCTTCACAAGTGGTGAAGCAGGTCTGCAGGTGTCTTTCTCTCCCTCTCTCTGTCTTCCCCCTTCCCTCTCCATTTCTCTCTGTCCTATCCAACAACAATGACAACAATAATAACTACAACAATAAAACAACAAGGGCAACAAAAGGGAATAAATAAATAAAATAAATATTAAAAAAAAGAAAAAAAAAGAAAAACAGAAGCAAACAAACTTTGTAAGACTTTCTGAGAACTACGGAGGTTATCTTCAGGAAGTGGGGGGCTGGGGACACAGAACTCTGGTGGTGGGTATGGTATTGAACTCATAAATTTACAGTCTTGTAGCCCGCTATAAATCACTCATAAAAATGAAAAACAAACACATTGATTGAGCAGCTAGGATGTGTTAATTGGGTATAACATACATCTTAGAATGCAGCTTCACAGACAAAATTGACCACGAGGACTGTGAGCCAATGGTATGTAACGGTTGCACAGGCAAAGTGTACGAGTCACAGGCATTCTGTGGGTGTTTGGGACACGATGGAGGACTGTGAGGGTGGACACTGCTAGCCCTGAGGAGCAAGTAGTCAAGTGACAAAAGCATCATCTAAAATAAATGACAAGCCAGGCAAAAGTTGTCCTGACCTGGGCCTCTCTGGACCCTGTTTGGATAATTCCCTTTTTCCCTTATGTTCATGAAGGGAATTTAAACTTCCCTGATTCCCCCACTGTAACAGCTTTCACTCTTTGTAATCAAGCAAGATAAAATGAAAAATCATTGTTGAAAATTCTACTTAACATTCATATTGTTAAGATAGAAGCTTTGGTCTTAAGAGAAAGATATTAATTTACACTTGGGGTAAAGAAGCTCTAGTTTAAATAACATTAGTGGTGAGAAATAAACTGTAGTCTGAATATCTATTAGGGCTGGGAAGATAAAGGAATTCTAGCTGCTGCAGAGAAAGGAAATGTGTTTTAAATATCTGCTGGTACCAGGAAGGCAATAATAGTTAACCATGAAAACACTTGGATTCACTTTTTGCAAGTGACTGATTCTAAGAACTAGAATCCTACACATAGGCAGAGAAGAGGAAAACCATATGATTAGAGGAGATGGGGGGTGGTGGGGGGGTAAGATTTGAGATACATACCTCCCTCCCCCTCCATCAGTGAATTGTACTCTTTTCAATCAAATTCTGCTTTTGTTTTCTACTAAAACTGTGTGAGATTGTGGATGCTATGTCTGTCTTTTCACAACTGTAATCCCAGATGCCAGTAGGGATTGGCACATGTAGGGCAGATAAGACAGCTTTGTGGGATCACGTGGAAAGGCAGGAATTTGAAGTGACTGAAGCGTCATATTGGAAGAAGGACAAAACAGAGGGCCCACTAGTCAGGGAATCCTAGGATTTCCACACAGACATGATGGGTGTAGACTGCTAACAGATCCCTCTCTTCACTGTCACTGGTCATCTCCATCAGGAACAATATAATGGACCCCTCTGTGGTCCCTATAGGACCTTGCCCTCAATGTGGATCAACAATGGTAGGGACAGCCCCATTCTCTGAAGGGAGGTTGGACCAAAATACTTGAGTGGTAACTCGAGGAAGACAGGTCTGGCAATGGATGCAACCTAGAATGTTCCTAGCTATGACCAAAGAATGTGAGCTCAGATCTATAGGGGTGCAGAGGTTACACAGGCTCCTGCACCGAATATAGGCCCCAGATCAAATTGATGGAGTTTACAGTTAATGGTATTTATATACTTTTCCTATATTTGGGAGAAACTCTCTCCCTGATCCAGTTCTAGTCCTATTTCCAACCCTGACACCATCAACCCAGATAAAATCTTTGGTCCACTTGCATGTTAGCTATCAGATTCAGACAAAAACTAGTAAAGTGATGGGCCCCTTGGACTATACCTAAAATAGACCTTTTTCCAAAGTAGAGACCCTAAATCTCATCTGCTATACTCTTGTCTTTAGGTTCCAGACTATTAAACAATTTCTTCTTCTTTACATCTTAATGCTTTTTCTGACACCAAATTGCAGATGTTACCATGGTGCCAACCTGACTTCCCTGGGCAGACAATCAGGGAATGTGTCCTGGCTCTCCACAGCCCTGCTACACTAGGGAAAGAAAAAAACAGGCTGGGAGTGTGGATTGACTTGCCAATGCCCAGGTTCACTGGGGAAGCAGTCACAGAAGCCAGACCCTGGCTGCACCTCATTAAGACCCTGGGTCCATGCTCCCAGAGGGATAAAGAATAGGAAAGCTTCCAGTGGGGGGGATGGGATGCAGAACTCTGGCTGTGGGAAATGTGTGGAATTTTACCTCTCTTATCCTATGGTTTCGTCGATATTTTCTATTTTTTATTTTATAAATAAATTAAAAAGAAAGAAAAAAAAAAAAGAACAGAGGGCCCAGCCAAGAAGTGGTTGGCTATTGCGGGACAGACTATGACCCACATAGTCAACGACTGCCACCTCTCCAGATTCAAAGGAGGTCTCGAAACTTTACATCAGGCTCAACCTGACGCTGTTGACTGGCTACGGAAGAAGGGCAAATGCAAGAAGAAGAAGAAGAAGAAGAAGGAGAAGGAGGAGGAGGAGGAGGAGGAGGAGGAGGAGGAGGAGGAGGAGGAGGAGGAGAAGGAGAAGGAGAAGAAGAAGAAGAAGAAGAAGAAGAAGAAGAAGAAGAAGAAGAAGAAGAAGAAGAATCGGGGCAGTAGATCTGTCTGAGGAGTTAAGGCAGAAGGAAGCTGGCAGCTGCACATGGTTCATTCCATTTGCATTATTAAATTTCAAGATTATTTCTTTTCCCCTGAAATCTATCCTTTTCTATGGGGATGACAGGAGAAACCCATCTACAAGGGTCTTACTTTGGACCCACATAGTTTATCTCCACTGGCCAAATCCCCATGTTGATAAATTTATGGCAAATTTTTGGTAGAAAAATCTATCCTGAACTGAGATGAGAATAGTTTATTTCTCTTGTCTATCAAACTATTCATAAGTTTTCAGCAGAAATACTGATATATTTGATTCTAGGGTGCTGTCAATCCCACTCAAGGATGTTACATAATAGACAGAATATATATATATATACACCACATTTTTTTGTTTGTTTGTTTTTGCCCCTCAGGGTTATTGCTGGGGCTTGGTGCCTGCACTACAAATCCACTGCTCCTGGAGGCCATTTTTTCCCATTTTGTTGCCCTTGTCATTATTGTTGCCACTGATGTTGTTGTTGTTGGGTAGGACAGAGAGAAATTGAGAGAGGAGGGGAGTCAGAGGGGTAAAGAAAGACACCAGCATACCTGCTTCACTGCCTATGAAGTGACCCCCCCCACAGGTGGGGAGTCAGAAGCTTGAACTAGAATCCTTACTCCTGTCCTTGCACTTTGTGCCATGTGTGCTTAACCCACTGTGCTACTGCCCAACCCCCCTTTATTGTTTTTTGCCTCCAGGGTTATCACTGGGGCTCCGTGCAGACACTACAAATCCACTGCTCCTAGAGATTATTTTTTCCATTTTTTTTTTATTGGATAGGATAGAGAGAAGTTGAGAGAGGAGGGGAAATAGAGATGGGGATAGACACCTGCAGACCTGCTTCACCACTTGTGAAGCAACCTGCCCTGCAAATGGGATGCTGGGGGCTCAACCAGGATCTTTGTGGTGCTCCCTGCACTTCGTACCATGTGCGCTTAACCAGGTGTGCTACTGCCCAGTCCCTCACCTGGCCTTTCTAAGGTCCACTAACTCTAATTAGTGAAGACTGAACCATTGCTCCTAGAGGAAACAGGATCTGATACTTGGGAAATAATGACCCCAACACCTTTGGTCAAGTTATCGATTTAGAATCTTGCTTTATGTGTGTTTCTGTTCAAAGGCACATCATTTAATATACACCAGTGAATCATTAACATTGAACTCACAACTGGCACACTGCAACTCTTGCTTTGACACCTTGGTATTCTTCGTGAGGCACACTATAACACCAGGCAGCACCTCTGCACTGTGCTTCAGGAACACTTCAAAGAGTGAAGGGGGGGGGGATGGGACGGGACGGGACTTCCGGAGGAGGGGCTACGAGCAGCAGCAGATCTGTTTCTCTCTCCTCTCCTCTCCTCTCCTCTCCTCTCCTCTCCTCTCCTCTCCTCTCCTCTCCTCTCCTCTCCTCTCCTCTCCTCTCTTCTCCTCTCCTCTCCCTGATCAACTAGGAATTACAAAGGAAACCACCTGGGACTGAAACAAGACAGGACTAGAACGACTACAGGAACCCACCAAATCACCGGTGAGTGCAAACACACGTGGCTGGTGACAGAGAGGAGCCTAGGGAGAGACTAAGTGGCTGGTAACAGTCGATGGTCTATCAGCTGAGACACCACCTCCAGTCTGTTCCACCAACAAGGGGACAGCTGAGGGGAGGAGAGGACTCCCCAGAGGCTCACCAAGTGCAACTCTGAGTCTCCATTGCTACTGCCCTCAGAATCTGGAGCAGTGACAGGGAGGGACACTGGGGGACAGAGATCTAACCAGGAAACTCAGGAGAAGACCTATACCTCTGTGGCATAGCTGTGGGGTTGTGAAAGTCTCTTTGCATAACCACCGGACTATCTCTGCCACACCCTGCCTTATCTCTTGGTTAGGAGTCAGTGATTAAGTTAAGAAGCCTACTTATAGTTAGAAGCCCTCAGGCTTCCATAGCCTACAGAGAAAAAAAAAAAAAGAGGCTTTTAAATCACAGAGCTCCAACTCAGGGATTAAAATACTATTGAAACAACTGTTAACTTCCACCACTGTGAACCCTTTAGTTACCTTACTTAGACACAAGTCAATCCAGGAAATAGTGATCAGTAACTTGAAAAGTACTAAGACAGGGAACTCATAACATAATATATAAAATGGGTAAACCAACAAGAAGAAATATTGGAGAAACGAACCAGGACAACAGTCCAGCTAAAAGCCCCCCAAAGGGTGAAGCACAAAATAACGAGTTCAACATCCAAACATTAGCTAAGGAAATAATCACAGGAGTGAGTAAAGAGTTTGAAAGAATTGTAATCAGAAATACAGGAACAACAAATGAGACTCTGGAAGAAAACACTAACTATCTCAAGGTTATTAAGAGAGCTGAAAGCTGAAATCGCTGAGCTAAGAACACAACTAGCTGAACAAGCTAAAACAGTATCAGAACAGGGCAACAAAATAGATGAACTCCAGAAAACAGTAGAGGGCACAGAGAATAGAATCAATGAGGCTGAAGACAGAATTAGCAAGATCGAGGACGAATTAGAGACAACTAAAAAAGAAGTAAAAGATCTCAAAAAGAGATTAAGAGATGCTGAAAACAACAACAGAGTCCTATGGGATGACTTCAAAAGAAACAATATATGCATTATTGGCTTACCAGAGGAAGAAAGGGAGAGGAAGAAAGCACTCTTCAGGCCATAATAGCTGAAAACTTCTCTAGTCTAGACAACATCAAAGACACAAAGATTCAAGAAGACCAGAGGGTCCCAAACAGAATTAACCCAGAACTAAAGACACCAAGACATATCATACTTAGAATGGAAAGGAATAAGGATAAAGAAAGGATCTTGAAGGCTGCAAGAGAAAAAACAAAGAGTCACCTACAGAGGAAAACGCATAAGATTAGCAGCAGACTTCTCCATACAAACACTACAGGCCAGAAGAGAATGGCAAGGTATCTATCGAGTTCTCAATGAGAAAGGCTTTCAGCCAAGAATACTATATCCTGCTAGACCGTCATTCAGACTAGATGGAGGCATCAAAACCTTCTCAGACAAGCAACAGTTGAAGGAATCAACTATCACCAAGCCTTCCCTGAAAGAAGTTCTGAAAGGTCTTCTATTAACAGTCAGACCATCATAAATAGGACATATATCAGAACACTCTAAAACTCTATAAGAATGGCGTTAAAATATCTTCAATCTTTGATATCAATAAATGTCAATGGCCTGAATTCACCTATTAAAAGACACAGAGTAGGAAGATGGATCAAAAATACAACCCAACAATATGCTGTCTACAGGAAACCCACTAACTCAACAAGACAAACACAGACTTAAAGTGAAAGGATGGAAAACTATCATACAAGCCAATGGCCCACAAAAAAGGGCAGGAACAGCTATTCTCATATCTGACATGATAGACTTTAAAATAGATAAGATTAAAAAAGGTAGGAATGGACACTACAGAATGGTCAGAGGATCAGTCAATCAAGAGGACTTAACAATTAGTAACATATATGCACCCAATGAGAAGCCATCTAAATACATCAAACATCTACTGAAAGAGCTACAGCAATATATTAACACAGTCATAGTAGGGGACTTCAACACCCCACTCTCTCAACTTGACAGATCATCCAGGCAGAAAATCAATAAAGACATAAGGGAGCTAGATGAAGATATAGATAAACTAGAACTATTGGACATTTTCAGAGTCATTCATCCCAAGAAACTGGGATACACATTTTACTCAAATCCACATGGGTCATTGTCAAGGATAAACCATATGTTAGGACACAAAGACAGCATCAGCAAATTCAAGAGCATTGAAATCACCCCAAGCATCTTCTCAGACCACAGTGGAATTACACTAACACTTAACAATCAACAAAAGATTAGTAACAGTCCCAAAATGTGGAAGCTCAACAGTACACTTCTTAGCAACCTCTGGGTCAAAGAGGAAATCAAGGAAGAAATCAAAATGTTTCAAGAGTTCAATGAAAATGAAGACACAAGCTTCAAAATATTTGGGGCACAGTTAAGGCAGTACTGAGAGGGAAGTTCATAGCTATACAAGCACACCTTAGGAAACAAGAAAAAGCACAAGTAAACAGCCTGATTGCACATCTTAAAGACCTAGAAGAAGAAGAAGAAGAACAAAGGAACCCTAAAGCAATCAGAAGGACAGAAATCACTAAAATTAGGGCAGAAATCAGTAACATTGAGAATAAGAAAACCATACAAAAGATCAACGAAAGTAAATGTTGGTTCTTCGAAAGAGTGCACAAAATCGACAAACCTTTAGCCAGACTCACAAAACAAAAAGGGGAGAAGACCCAAATAAATCAGATAGTAAATGAAAGAGGAGATATCACAATAGACACAGCAGAAATTCAACATATCATGCGAGGCTTCTATGAACAACTATATACCACCAAGTTAGAGAACCTGGAAGAAACGGACGATTTCCTAGATACCTACCAACTTGCAAAACTAAGTAAAGAGAAAGTAGATAACAAGAACAGGCCCATCACAGCTAATGAAATTGAAACAGTTATCAAAAACCTCCCCAAAAATAAAAGTCCTGGACCAGATGGTTTTACAAATAAATTCTACAAAACCTTCAAAGAAGAACTAATACCTCTACTTTTAAAAGTCTTCCAGAAGACTGAAGACACTAGAATACTCCCTGCCAGCTTCTATGAAGCTAACATCACTCTGCTACCAACAGCAGACAGGGACACAACCAAAAAAGAAAACTACAGACCAATATCTCTGATGAACATAGATGCTAAAATACTGAACAAAATTCTAGCCAACCGGATACAGCAGTATATTAAAAAGATTGTTCACCATGACCAAGTGGGGTTTATCCCAAGTTGGTTTAATACACGTAAATCAATCAGTGTGATCCACCCCATCAACAAAAGCAAGACCAAAAACCACATGGTCATATCAATAGATACAGAGAAAGCCTTTGACAAAATACAACATCTCTTTATGATCAAAACACTACAAAAAATGGGAATAGATGGAAAATTCCTGAAGATAGTGGAGTCTATATATAGCAAACCTACAGCCAACATCATACTCAATGGTGAAAAACTGGAAGCATTTCCACTCAGATCAGGTACTAGACAGGGCTGCCCACTATCACCATTACTATTTAACATAGTGTTGGAAGTTCTTGCCATAGCAATCAGGCAGGAGCAAGGAATTAAAGGCATACAGATTGGAAGAGAAGAAGTCAAACTCTCCCTATTTGCAGATGGCATGATAGTATACACAGAAAAACCTAAGGAATCCAGGAAGAAGCTTTCGGAAATCATCAGGCAATACAGTAAGGTGTCAGGCTACAAAATTAACATTCAAAAGTCAGTGGCATTCCTCTATGCAAACACTAAGCAAGAAGAAATTGAAATACAGAAATCAATTCCTTTTACTATAGCAACAAGAAAAAAAAATATCTAGGAGTAAACCTAACCAAAGAAGTGAAAGACTTGTATACTGAAAATTATGAGTCACTACTGAAGGAAATAGAAAAAGACACAAAGAAGTGGAAAAATATTCCATGTTCATGGGTTGGTAGAATTAACATCATCAAAATGAATATACTACCCAGAGCCATCTACAAATTTAATGCTATCCCCATCAAGATCCCAAGCACATTTTTTAGGAGAATAGAACAAATGCTACAAATGTTTATCTGGAACCAGAAAAGACTTAGAATTGCCAAAACAATCTTGAGTAGAAAGAACAGAACTGGAGGCATCACACTCCTAAATCTCAAATTGTATTATAGAGCCATTGTCATCAAAACTGCTTGGTACTGGAACATGAATAGACACACTGACCAGTGGAATAGAATTGAGAGCCCAGAAGTGAACCCCCACACCTATGGACATCTAATCTTTGACAAAGGGGCTCAGACTATTAAATGGGGAAACCAGAGTCTCTTCAACAAATGGTATTGGAAACAATGGGTTGAAACATGCAGAAGAATGAAACTGAACTACTGTATTTCACCAAATACAAAAGTAAATTCTAAGTGGATCAAGTACTTGGATGTTAGACCACAAACTATCAGATACTTAGAAGAAAATATTGGCAGAACTCTTTTCTGTATAAATTTTAAAGACATCTTCAACGAAACAAATCCAATTACAAAGAAGACTAAGGCAAGTATAAACCTATGGGACTACTTTAAGTTAAAAAGCTTCTTCACAGCAAAAGAAACCGCTACCCAAACCAAGAGACCCCTCCCATTCTGGGAGAAGATCTTAACATGCCATACATCAGACAAGAGTTTAATAACCAATAAAGAGCTTGCCAAACTCAACAACAAGACAACAAATAACCCCATCCAAAAATGGGGGAAGACATGGACAGAATATTCACCACAGAAGAGATCCAAAAGGCCAAGAAACACATGAAAAAATACTCCCAAGTCTCTGATTGTCAGAGAAATGCAAATCAATACAACAACGAGATACCACTTCACTCCTGTGAGAATGTCATACATCAGAAAAGGTAACAGCAGCTAATGCTGGAGAGGTTGTGGGGTCAAAGGAACCCTCCTACACTGCTGGTGGCAATGTAAATTGGTCCAGCCTCTGTGGAGAATAGTCTGGAGAACTCTCAGAAGGCTAGAAATGGACCTACCCTATGATCCTACAATTCCTCTCCTAGGGATATATCCTAAGGAACCCAACACACCCATCCAAAAAGATCTGTGTACACATATTTCATAGCAGCACAATTTGTAATAGCCAAAACGTGGAAGCAACCCAGGTGTCCAACAACAGATGAGTGGCTGAGCAAGTTGTGGTATATATACACAATGGAATACTACTCAGCTGTAAAAAATGGTGACTTCACCGTTTTTGGCCGATCTTAGATGGACCTTGAAAAAATCATGTTGAGTGAAATAAGTCAGAAACAGAAGGATGAATATGCGATGATCTCACTCTCAGGCCAAAGTTGGAAAACAAGATCAGAAAAGAAAACAGAAGTATAACCTGAAATGGAATTGGCGTATTGCACCAAAGTAAAAGACTCTGTGGTCGGTGGGTGGGGAGAATATAGGTCCAATAAGGATTCAGAGGACCTAGTGGGGGTTTTATTGTTATATGGGAAACTGGGGAATGTTATGCATGTACGAACTATTGTACTTACTGTTGAATGTAAAACATTAATTCCCTCCCCCAACAACAACAATAACAACAACAAAAAAACCTGAGAAATGTTAAAAAAAAAAAAAGAGTGAAAGCAGGAGTCTGGCGGCACCGCACTGGAATAAGGACACGTGGTGCAAAGCACAAGGACTGGTGTAAGGATTCCGGTTTGAGCCCCGGCTTCCCTCCTTCAGGGGAGTTGCTTCCAGGCGGTGAAGCCGGTCTGCAGGTGTCTGTCTTTGTCTCTCCCTCTCTGTCTTCCCCTCCTCTCTCCATTTATCTATTTCCTATTCAATAAAGACGACAATAACAACAAGGGCAACAAAAGGGAAAATAAATAAATAAATAAATAAATAAATATAGACTAAAAGAGTGAAATAAAAAACACGAAAAATGTGGCACAAACACACCTCAGAAAGAACAGTTGTTTACAGAGCAAGGGCTGAAGCAAGGAAGAATCTAGTTTCATTCTACCACAGCTGGGAACACATGCAATGGATGACTTAGAAGGTCTTCTCCTTGTGCATCAATGAGTGACCCTAAAAGTGTGGTATTGATTTTGAGGTCACAAATATATTTCAGCAAGTTGATAAATTGGCAAATGCAACACCCCAGAGTCGAGCATTAACTGTACTTCTACTTCCTGCTGACTTGGGACAAAGCTCTGTGAACTATGGGAGGTTGAACAGGTACAAAAAGAAATAGCAAGGACTTACCTTAGAAATAGCAGTTGTCATAATGGTAGTGACTGGTGCTTCTGTTGTATTTGCCTCTGGTTCATTGGGAGGCACCACTTCTTCACGCTTGGTTTTGTACTACACAATGGAGGAAAAAGGGGCAGAGAGAAAACAATAACAAAAAGGTTTTTTTTTTTTAAAGCTTTTGAGGCTAAAGCCACTGAACTATGTCACTTTGGCCAAACAAATGCAGCTGAAGGGTTCTACCTCTGACCTCTTCTGGTTCTAGTTTTCGATTTTATCTTTTGTGAAACCTTGGAAGCAGAAGTGGGAATGAGAGGTCCAAGCACCACTCAATGATATCATAACATTCTTTCATTTTTAGAACAAGGGGAAAATTAATGACATGAAAGAAAGGATTGGCTTTACTTGTAAGTACTTTCACTGACAGGGATCTTGTTAATAATTTCTGTTTCTAGACATTCCTTTGTTATTTTTAACTACACAGACAAAATGGAATGAACTGTGCCTTTGATAAACACCAAGGATGATGTGCCTGTTCCCTTTAGGACTATTCTGTAAGTGTGACTTCTGTTGAATTTGTGGATCTGCAGTGGAGAGCTTTAAGAAAGACCCAGTATACCCTACACAAGGCAAAATGTCATTCCCATAAGGCTCTGCCAGCACCAAGTACACTACAAATGACCAGTGTGGTTGAACTGTACCCCTAAAATAGAGGTAGTTCTGTGCCTCTTGGAGGGCAGCAGGGAGCAATTTAGTTGCTATTTTGCTGGTATACACAGAGGTCTCTGTTAATGCAATTTATGCAAATGAACATAGCAGTTTGTGTTAAGACTCAGCTGTCTTAAAGAGCATAGACAAATAAGAGAAAAAGGCCTAAAGGAAATGAAGTGAAGAGATTATTAAATACTCCTAGATAGAAAAAAAAAATCCTAGCTCTGTTACATTGCTCCATAGAGTGTCAGCAATGCTCCAAACAAGACCTGGTACCATTAACTAATACTAACTATCCATACAGCTGAGATGTTACTTTCCTCATGAAGGGAAAGGAAAGTGAAATAGAATTCATTTTCTTTTCTGCATTACATCTACAGGGAGTCTAAGTTTCCTTTCAATAATAGCATGATTCTATGTTTGAGAATAATTCTTCCTCATGAGAGGAAGAATTAACAATGTCAACATGATCATTTCACTCAAAGCACTGTACAGATTAAATGCAATCCCTATCAAAATTTCAATGGCATTCAAGCTAATAGGACAAATAATACTGAAATTTGTTTGAAGCCTCAGTAATCTAAACAGTATAGCCTTGGGGTCAGAGCAGACACACATATCGATGAAATAGACTTAAAGGTCCAGAAATAAATCCTCATATATACTGTGAGTTAATTTTTGGCAAAGGAGTCAAGAATATAAAATGGAGAAAAGAAAGTCTCTTCAATCAGTGGTATTGGGAGAATTGAATATGTGCAAAATAATGAAACTGCATCACTCTCTCATATAATGCACAGAAGTGTACTCAAAAGAGATTAAGGCTTGGCTGTTACACACACACACACACACACACACACACACACACACACACACACACACACCAAGACCCCATGTGCATATCTACATTCATTACAGTGCTATTCATGACACTTCATGAGAGGTGAAGCAGGTCTGCGGGTATCTGTCTTTCTCTTCCCCCTCTATCTCCCTCCCTTCTCAACTTTTCTATGTCCTAGCCAATAAAATAGGAAATAGAAAAAAGGGAAAAAATGGCTCCCAGGAATGGTGTATTTGCAGGAACCCAGGCCCAGTGATAGCCCTGGTGGCAAAAAAAAAAAAAAAAAAAAAGAAAAAGGTGGGAGTAGATAGCATAATAGTTATGCAAAGAGACCATGCCTGAGGCTCCAAAGTCCCAGGTTCAATCCCCTGCACCACCATAAGCCAGAACTGATCTGGTATAATAATAAAAATAAATGAAAGTTAAAAAAAAGAAAAACATAAAAAATACATTATGAATTTTCCAACAACCCAATCCTATGGCTCTCTAAAAACAGGTTATCAGAGGTCATATTTAAAATTTCTCATTGTTTGACAGGTTCCTGATGTAATCCACTGAAGCCTCTTTGAGGGAAAAATACACAATGACACACACACTTCACAGTGGTGTAAAAGAACAGGGATACAAAGAGGAGTTACTACTTAGCCTTATTATTATTTTTCTTTTCTGTAATAGAAAGTGAGCAGAAGTCACCTAAAGTTCTCAAATCACAGGCATGTTTCCTGCTGCCAGTTTGGATGGGCTAATTGCATTTCTTGGGTCACTCCAGAAAAAAACAACAATAAATAGCTCCAAATCTTAATTGATAATGAAAAGAAGGGAGCAATTTGAGGGCAAATATCTTTATTACCTGCTGAAAACAGGCTTGAACAAGGTTCTCAGGGAACATGTTCCTGTTGGAGACATGAAAAGCAGCATTATGTCAAGGCAAAAGAGTTTTGTTGTTGCTGTTTTTGTTACACACAATGCACTGGTTGAAATGAATACTATATAGCATTAATACTCTCCTGGACTCTTCTCTGCATCCTTTCTTGCACAAAGATTAAGTTTTCAATGATGAGCTTCAAATAAGTAAAGAGAACTTTCCCAGTGAACTATCTACTTACTGAATCACTGGGTAATTAATGTGCGTCCTTAGTGAAACAGAATACCATACTGGCAAGTGGACACTTGTTGTTAAGTCTTCATTAATAATCTACACATTTCTTTTAAAAAATATTTATTTATTTATTCCCTTTTGTTGCCCTTGTTGTTTTATTGTTGTAGTCATTATTGCTGTTATTGCTGTTGTCATTGTTGGATAGGACAGAGAGAAATGGAGAGAGGAGGGGAAGACAGAGAGGGGGAGAGAAAGATAGACACCTGCAGACCTGCTTCACCGCCTGTGAAGCGACTCCCCTGCAGGTGGGGAGCTGGGGGCTCAAATCCGGATCTTTACACCGGTCCTTGCACTTTGCACCACCTGTGCTTAACCTGCTGTGCTACCGCCCAGCTCTCTAGTCTACACATTTCTATTTTCATCAGCTAGTATATACACTTAACAAAAGTCCATTGTATTTGTTCCCACAGTCTCTGTGACTGTTGAAAACACCATAAGACTTGCTGAATTGAATATTATGTGAATCAATGAAATATGAGAAAAGAAATGTGTGGTTTCTAGAAAAACTAAGCTAAATGCCTAGAAACCCAATCAACAAAACCAACTAAGATTCCTGTGGTTAAATAAGGAATGGGATAGGAAGACAACAACAATAATAATTATAATAATAATAAACCTGGAAGGATTTGGTACTTGGTTTTCTTTGTACTTTCTTTTTAAAAATGTTTTCTATAATTTATTTATTCTCTCTATTTTATTTGATAGGACAAAGAGAAACTGAGAGGGGTGAGGGAGCTAGATAGGGAGAGAGAAGGAAAGACATCTGCAAACCTGCTTCACTGCTCGCTCGTGAAGCTTCTCGCCTGTAGGTGTGGGGTGGGGGCTTGAACCTGTGTCCCTGCACATGGTAACATATGATCTCAACTGGATGTGCTACCGCCTGATTCTCTTCTTTGTATTTTCTAAGATTTTTGTAGTTTCTAAGGGTTTTGCACAGATTCTTGGAAAGTAAATCTTAAAATTAAGGATGATGCATCTATAAGGACAGTAGGTGCAACAGAAATGATATAAAAATCACAACTCACTCAAAGAAAAGAGACTTTGATTCTACTGCAAACAAAAAAGGCAAATACGTGCATCCAAGTTTCCAGTGAAAACAATATATGTAATGCAACTGTATGACCAAGTGACATTCTCTTATTGCTATTTAAAAAATAACTATCCAGGGCCAGGTGGTGGCAGACTTGGTTAAGTGCACACATTACTAATAGGGGGGAAAGGTTCACAAGTGATGAAGCAGGGCTGCAGGAATCTCTCTGTATCTATCTCCGCCTCCCCTCTCAATTTCTCTAAAGTCTCATGTTAAAAAACAAACAAACAAACAAACAAGAACTAACCAAGGGCCTGGTGGTGGTGCACCTGCTTGAGCTCACCTTAGCATGCGCAAGGAACTGGGTTCAAGCTGCTGGTCCCCACCTGTGGGGGAGAAGCTTCACAAGTGGTGAAGCAAGGCTGCAGGTGTTTCTCTCTTTCCCTGTTTATTTCCCCATTTCCATCTCAGTTTCTCTTTGTCCCTACCCAATAAACAAACAAACAAACAAATAAATATCTTGAAAATAACTAACCAGGCTGGGAAAAGAGAATAATAATAGCATAATATGCATAATAATAAGCATAATAAGCAAAAGATTCTCATGTCTGAGGCTCCAAGGTCCCAGGTTCAATTCCCCAGCACCACTATAAGTCACAGCTGAGCAGTACTCTGGCCTTTCTCTCTGTATCTCTCATTAAAATAAGAAATTAAATAAAATATAAAAAAATAACTGATCAATTTTCAGTCCTAATAACTTCAGATAAGGGTGTTTCTTTAACTCACTCTTGGGACCATGACCTGACAATAAGGGCTGGTATTTAAACTGAGGAACTGAGGCAGAAAGGAGAATGTACTCATTCAGTTATTATTATTATTACTTAAATTAAAAAAAATATTTATTTATTTTCCCTGTTGTTGCCCAGGTTGTTTTTTCTTATTATTGTCGTTGTTATTGATGTCGTCGTTTTTGGATAGGACAGAGAGAAATAGAGAGAGGAGGGGAAGACAGAGAGGGGAAGAGAAAGATAGACACCTGCAGACCTGCTTCACCACCTGTGAAGCGACTCCCCTGAAGGTGGGGAGCCAGGGGCTCAAACCAGGATCGTTACACTGGTCCTTGTGCTTTGCACCACCTGTGATTAACCCTCTGTGCTACCACCCAACTCCCCTCACCCTTTTTCTTTGGTTTTGCTATTAGGGTTATTGCTGGGGCTCGGTGGTGGCACAACAAATCCATCACTCTTGGAGGCCATTTTCCCCTGCCCCTCTTTCCTTTCTTATTTATTATATAGTACAGAGAGAAATTCAAAGGGGAAGGGGAGACAGAGAGGTAGAGAGATATTTGCAGACCTGCCTCACTATTCGTGAAGCTTCCCCCTGCAGGGGGTCAGGGTGGAGCAGGGGCTTGAACCTGGGTCCTTGTGTGTGGTAATGTGTGCACTCAACTGGGTGCAGCACCACCTGGCCTCCATTCAATTATTAACGTATGCAAGGTGGCCACAAATATGGAGCTTTGTCTGACCACACAGGTCACATGCCTGTGCGGCCACCTTGCTATCAAGACACTCACCTGACCAGGTCTAACATGGCATCCACTGTGCTGACTTCAGGGCTGATCCCAGTTCTGTCAATGTCAGACACTTTCTGGGTGACACCGGGCTTGATGCTCACCACCAGCACAATACCTGTGGCCAAGAGGCACCCAGAGAGCATTAACCTACAAGGCACTGGCACCCCTGGCACCTCCTCCTCAGGACTAATAGGCATAGTGGTACCAGGCAATACCAGGAATGGGAATCCCAAGGTCCAGTTTGGACCCCAACTGTGGTCTAATTGCTTTTCCTTTTTGTATTTTACCTTATTTTCATAAGAGACAGATCAAATTGAATGGGGGCCAAGCAGTGCTCTCTCTCTTCCCCCTACCCTCCCTCCTCTCTGTATCTTTGTTTCTCTCTCACTGAAATAATATATATTTTTTCCTATTTATTTATTTATAAAAAGGAAACACTGGATAAGAGGGGCACAACTCCACACAATTCCCATCACCAGAACTCCGTATCCCATCCCCTTCCCTGATAGTTTTCCTATTCTTTGAAATAATATTTTTAATGGATCAAGAGACAGAGTGACTGAGACCATAGCACTGCTCAGCTCTGGCTTATGGTGATGCTGGGCATTGAACTTGGGACCTGGGAGCCTCAGACATCAGAATAGTTTGCATAGTCATTATACTATCTTCCCCAATGGTCTAATTACTTTTCTTCCCTCCCAGCATCACTTTCTTCCTTTATTTGTCGCCAAGGTTATTCCTAGCTGTGGTGCTAGAGGTGCTAGCACAGTACTAGGAGTGAAGTTTAGTCAGCATCATATTTTCTTCATGTAAAAGGTACTGTGTAGATTCTAAGTTCCCCCCCTCACCCCCACATTACAAGGCAGCCTGACAATGCTACTTTCTAACTGAAAAAAATTTGTGCATTTATAAAAGCCTAACTCTTTCTTAAGGAAAAGTCACAATGATAGAAAGGAATACCTTTTTTTTTTTTTTTTTTTACCTAGAATCACAGCAATGGCAGTGGTACAGAAATAATACACGACAGCACGCAGACCAATTTTTCCAGACACATTGGAATCCAGTGCGGCAACACCTGAAGTGGGAAGAAATTGAATGGCATTCATATTTTATTTTATTATTATTTTTGCCACCACAGTTATTACTGGGGCTTGGTGCAGGCACTATGAATCTGCTGGTCCTGGCAGCCATTTTTTTCCATTTTTTTTTAAGTGAATAGGGCAGAGAGAAATTGAGAGGAGGGGGAAGACAGAGAGAAAGATAGACACCTGCAGACCTGCTTCACCACTTGTGTTTCCTTCAAGCTCTACCCAAAATGGGGCAAAGAAGGTGAATTCACCATTTTTAATGACTGAGTAGTATTCCATTGTGTATATACACCACAACTTATGCAGCCACTCATCTGTTATTGGACACCTGAGTTGCTTCCAGGTTTTGGCTATTACAAATTGTGCTACTATGAACATAGGTATACACAAATCTTTTTGGATGGCTGTTTGGTTCCTTAGGATATATTCCCAGGAAAGGAATTGCAGGATCATAGGGTAGGTCCATTTATAGCCTTCTGAGAGTTCTCCAGACTGCTTTCCAAAGGGGTTGGACCAACTGAAATTCCCACCAGCAGTGTAGGAGTTTTAAAATATTTATTTATTTATTCCCTTTTGTTGCCCCTGTTGTTTTATTGTAGTTATTATTGATGTCGTCATTGTTGGACAGGACAGAGAGAAATGGAGAGAGGAGGGGAAGACAGAGGGGAAGAGAAAGACAGACACCTGCAGATCTGCTTCACCACTTATGAAGCGATGCCCCTGCAGGTGGGGAGCCAGGGGCTTGAACCGGGATCCTTATGCCAGTCCTTGTGCTTTGCGCCACCTGTGTTTAACCCGCTGCACTACCTCCCGACTCCCTTGGTAACTATTTCTAAATAAATCCTCAATACCTTGCTGTTGGCCCAATTGGGTCTTCCTTGATGTCCCCACTCCCTGCCCTCATTTGGTAAAAACTCTGAGACTTCTCTTCCTTAAAAAGAAAAAAAAAATCCTTTCTTTGAGTCTTCAGTATGTGTGAGCTGTCCTATAGCACAGGCTTTCACATTCACTTCTCCTACTCTAAAGGGTCTATCAAGCTTAAAATTTTCCCCCAATTCCAATATCACTTTATTGAGGAAATGCTGCTTTACAGGATTTTTTGTCACCATGGTCCAATTCTACATTTCCCCAAGAATAGGTACATTTCACCCTCAGCCAAACCATCATCTTATTCTACTTTATCCACCACAAGAACTTAATCTCCAGTCCCGTCCTGAGTCCCTGAATCTGCTGTGATAGACTGTAGTCCACTGAAGATTCACCCTCCATTGTCCTTTGCTCTGTTTCTTAGAGCCCATCTGTGAGTGAGATCATCTGGGCATTCATCCTCCTCCTTCTGGCTGATCTAAGTCAACATGATTTTCTCTAGTTCCTGCCAGGTTGTAGCAAAGGAGAACATGTCACCATTTCTTAGTTGTGTAGCATTCTGTTATGTATATATTACAACTTTTTAAACTGTTTTATCTGTTGTTGGACACTTGTGTTGTTTCTTTTTTTTAATTCTTTTTTTATTTTTTCCCTTTTGTTGCCCTTGTTTATCATTGTTGTTGTTATTATTGTTGTTGTTATTGCTGTCATCGTTGTTAGACAGGACAGAGAAATGGAGAGAGGAGGGGAAGAAAGAGAGGGAGAGAGAGAAAGATAGACATCTGCAGACCTGCTTCATTGCCTGTGAAGTGACCCCCCTGCAGGTGGGGAGCTGGGGGCTCGAACCGGTTGTGTTGTTTCCTAATGCAAATAATACTGCAACAAACAGTTGTGCATAGGTCTTTTGGAATAGGTATTTTTTTGCTCTTTGGATAGATGCCTAGGAGAGGAATTGCTGGGGCATATGGTAGGTTTTTTAAAAAAATGTTTTCAGGAATTCCCAAATTGCTTTCCATAGGGTCTATACTATTTGCATTCCTACCAACAGTCTAGAAGGACTCCCTTCTCTCTACATCCTTACCGGTATTTGTTATTTTGTCCTTTCTGATGTAGGCTACCCATTTTTTAAAGTGGCTGCTGAATCATGTGCCTCACATGCAATTGGGCATATCTAATACACAGGGAAGAGCTGTCATCATGATAACAGAACAAGTCATTTACTATTCTAAACATGACAGACTTCTGCCTGCAGCTGATTCCTTGGGAAATCAGCATTTTGAAAGTGGGGCTTCTGGCCTCCTTACTAACCATCCCAGGATGGTGTTAAGGGCCAGTCACCAACCTCCAGGGCAAGGCTGTGCAATTAACATAGGATGGGCATATCATACCTGTCACATCCTAGAATAGCTTGGATGATAGACTCTATTCTCTGTGGAAAATGCAGTTTGATATGCCAAGAAAACATTTCTTTTTAATGATAAATCTTAAAAACAGGAGGCAGGGTGGTGGTGCATCCTGTTGAGCACACAATTTCTCTCTGTCCTACCAAATAAAATCAAAAGAAAAAATTGTCCACCAGGAGTGGTGGATTCGTAATGCTGGCACAGAGCCCCAAAGATAGTGGCAAAAAGAAAAGAAGGAAAAAGAATTAAAAAATAGTGGCCCAGGAGTTGGCATAGTAGGCAGAGTGCTCATCTTGCAATTGTGAGGTCCAGGGTTTGATCCCTGGCATTGCAAGGGCCAGAGTGATGCTCTGGCATCACCACCACCACCACCACCACCACCATCATCATCACTGTCATTTCTCTCTCCTCTAATAAAGGACAAAGATAAAAAAGAGTTAAAATAACAATTCTATAAGAAACATCCACAAGACACAACAAGAACCATGAAACAGAAAGCCACAATTCAGAAATGAATGAACTATCTTACAGTCAGCTTTTTTGTCACTTAAAGAAAAAAGAGAACAAGTAATGGAAACATATTGATTTGCTATGTGCATGATTATAAAATGTGCCTATTCCACTTTAAAACTCACATTATTTCTAACAATAATGGTAGGTTAAAAAAAATCAAGAAAACCACCAACCTAACAGAACACCAGATAACACAAGGGAGCATCTGTAACACTGACCTAACAGAGGATGCATTTTTGGATACACACACCACTTTGGTAGACAACGTCCAATCTGTACCATTCCAGCCCCTAAGGCATGGGCAGTTGCCAGGTTCACAGGGTGGCCACAGAGCTGTTCTTGGGTATGTATTTGTGCTCTTTCAGGATTTCCTTCCAGCAGTGAAACAAATTAAATCTATGTGGGTAATTGTTTCCAGCATATGCTATTATGTCTTAATTTGTCTTAATGATTTGGCCATGGGTGGGTACCTCTGCATCTATTCCAGGACCCAGCTGGTAAGAAAAAGTGTCATGGTAATGAGATTCTTGGAAACATCTTAAATAAATACTTCCCCAAAGCAGTCAGCTGGCTTCTGCCTGCTGGGATACAGCAACTACCTTGTAGTTACTTTCAGGAAGAGCTTTCTTTTCCATTTTTTAAAGCTGTGTAAATCTTACAATCCTCCTGGATGTATCGGAAACTAATTCAGATGAACAAGCACACCTCTCTAAATTTTGAGGGCTATGTCTCCACTCATAAGGGGCAGAGTTAGCCCCCAAGTTAGGTTTTCTGGGATCATTTATGATGTAGTGATTAGGATGGAGTGGAGGCCATCATTAGGGAGAATCTGCAGGAAAACAGCCTAATCTTTGATTAATTTTATTCTTTCTTTACTTTATTTATTTTTTACACCAGAGCACTGCTCAGTTCCAGTTTATGGTGGTGCAGTGCTTCCTCCAATGCAGGCAGGGGAAGTCTTTTTGCAGAACCATTATGCTGTCTCCCTAGGCCTAGCCTAATCTTTGAAAACCTCTATAATAGGCACATCAGCTGTCTGAATGGTCTAAACATCTCACTCACCCACCCACCCTAACCATGAAGGTAATTACAATAAAATTGAGAGAGGTGATAGTAGATACAGTGTGTCTGTCAAGTGATGGCTACATGCAGGCCATCATCTGATCCTCTCTGTAACCCTATGATGCAGACATTGTCATGCCCACTCCTGCAGAGGAGACAGCTGTGGCTGACAGAGACTAAGTAGAGGTTACTCCGGGGTGATGAATTGTGGAGCTGGGATCCCAACCCGGGTTTGACTGCGAAGGCCATACTCTCAACCCTTGTACAACACTGGCTCCACCATGTGCTACAAAATCCCATGGCAATGCCATACAATAAAACTTCCTATAGCGATGGAAATGCTCTGTGTATGTGCTGTCACTGGCGGGTGGGGAGGGGATCATGGGCTCTACGTGATCACACATGTGATGGGTGTGACCAAGGAGCTGAATTTTAATGAACCTCCCTTTAAATGGCCATATGTGGATAACAGCGACCATACTGGATAGCACAATTTCTAGACCTCCCCAGAGTGTCCAGCACTTAGTGGGCACTCAATAATGTTCAGCAAGCATATTCTAGCTTGCTGGGAAATTATGCGATGCAGTCACATCTGCCATGTTGTCTTCTCAGGCTACTGCTAGTTCCCGTGAGAGTTGGGACATTCTCAGAGTGCCTGTTCCGCCATGTTATGCCCTCAGGGCATTGTCTATATCCCCACTATATCCAGAGTGCTTTGGTTACTCCTCCCCCCTCCCATTCTCACGAGAGTTATCATCCTATCCTGGAGTGCTATGGTTACTCCTCCCCCTTCCCATTCTCGTGAAAGCTGCTCCTATAAAAGCCTTTCTTCTTCCGCACCTCTCTCTCTTGCCAGCGCTTCACTCCGGTGTTCAGACGCAGGAAAGGTTACTGCGTGAGGCAGCCATTTTCGCTACCTCCACATGGCCCAACCTGCTTCTCTAATACCCAACTCTGAGGTGCCAGCGCAAATAAAGATTTGTGTTTCCTCTTCGCTCCGGACCCCCTATCTCTTCTCCGGGGCCCGCGCACAACAACATCTGGCTCAACAACACTAGCTAATTCCACAACAAAGCTAGTGCAGCCTGTTCACTGCACCTCATGGACTCAGCCCAAGACAACCATCACTGCCTTCTGCTCTATATTCCCACCACTGCGATGGCTACGCTGCATCTCTGGGTCTTGGGTGCCCCATGCAGGCACTCTCTTAGTGCCGTACTTGATGCTCCCCATGTTATGCTTCACATAACAAAACCGTTCTCTGTAAGCTGAGTCTGTTTCTAAGATCTACTTGTGTTTCAGAGACCAGGAACTCAGCAAGCAGACCCTTTAGAAACCAGTAGTGCAGGCTGGTTTGCTTTGGTTTCAAAGGCAGCCACCCAAACTTCTTACCCACAATAGACATCCACTGGAGAATATATCTAGCACCCCAGTGTTTGCCAGCCTTTTTTCTTTAATTATTAGGTACTCCCCTCCTACTTATCTGTGTGTGTATGTGCACATGTGTGTGGGCGTGAGAGAGAGAGAGAGTGAGAGTGAAAGAGAACACAGGCCCAAGGCTTCCTCTAATGTAGTGGGGGCTGGGCTCAAACATGGTTGGTGGTGCTGTGGCCTCTCTCTTGCTCTCTAAAAAAAAAAAAAAAAAAAAAAAAAAACCATTTCTTGATCACCAGGTCAGTCGATTAGGCTCCTTGTTTCCACCAACCCCCTGGCCCATCTCCAGGAAGACTTGTAACTTGATATATAACTTGTTATTTGTCACCAGGGCTACTGTTGGGACTCAGTGCCTGCACTATGAATCCACTATTACCCCTCCTTTTTCTTTTCTTTTCTATTTTATTTGATAGGACAGAGAGAAATTGAGAGGGGAGGGGCAGGTAAGAGGGAGAGGAACCAGAGGCCTTGCACATGGTTATGAGTGCAATTAACTGGGTGTACCAGTGCCCATGTGCTGATTCTCAGATTCTTGCTAGTTAATTTTCACTCACCCATACCTGCATTCAGAGTGGATCAAGCCCAGTCTCCCCACCTATGCACAATCTCACTCACTGCCGGAGTGGGGGATGGATCATCTGGCCTTGCCCTGCCAAGGCAAATGTAGGTGGGACTCAAAGTCCAATCAATCTGGGAGCTTTTTTCCTAGCAATATTAAGTGCTCATTTTAAGTCAATAATTTTATATGGCTCCTGAAAGGTGTTATAAATATCTAAATGGCCCTTGGCAGAAAAAAAGATTTCCTACCCCTGATCTGAGTTAAGTCTGTTTTTAACATGTGTCATTGATTTTCTTTTCCCCCCTTTAACAAGTCCACTTACCAATGAGACTACAATTACCTCCTAAAACCATGGATGGTTTTAAGGCTGGGATGTGACCCAAATACAGGAACATAATTCCAAACTGTCCTTGGAAGTCAGGGGCATCTACTAATTCGTTATTTTAAGAGTCCGCATTTTTATTTATTTATTTTTTTAACTTCAGGAGGTGGTTTGAGTTCTGGCTGGGGTTCTGGCTCCTGGCCAGGGAAGTAATAATCTATCAGAACTTTTTCTAAAAACACTCCAAAGGAAGCCATTGCCACAAACAATAGCAGGTTTTAAAAATAAACACCCTAGAGAGCTCCGTGAAAGAGCTCCCTGATGAAGCTACCACCCACTGGAAATGAAGTTTTTGTGGCAAGCTTTTTCCACCTTGCCATTAAGGTGTCGAGATCAACTCTACCACTGGAAAATGTTCTGGTCTGGGATTTGATGGCACTTCGCAAGTTTGAATGGACATAATATCCAAGAACTCTACTGCCTCACAGGAATCAAGGGCCTCTTATATGCAGAGAGGCCACAGGTGGAGAGAGGAATGAGCTTAGGCTTTGGCTCAAACCCAGGCTCCTCTCCCTAGACTCAGTCTACAACTCTTTCTAGTGTCTACATCCTAAAGACAGTAACAGTGACAGGCAAAGCAGAACCATCCCATCTTGTGTGGTTGCTGTGAGGATCAAATGTAGCTCTCACTCCTGGTACCGAGACGGCAACATGCACTTGGTAAGCAGCCTCATTGTTATGGAACAAAATGACTGGTGGTGGGGGGGTGTAGATGGCCAAGTGGATATTCAAATAGACTATCCTGCCTGAGGCTCCAAAGTCCCAGGTTCAACCACTGCATTACCATGAACCAGAGCTGAGCAGTGCTCTGGTTAAAAAAAAAGGGGGGGGGGTGGGCAGTAGTGAAGTGGGTTAAGTGCACATGGCGCAAAGTGCAAGGACCAGTGTTAAGGATCCCAGTTCGAGCCCCTGGCTCTCCACCTGCAGGGGAGTCCCTTCACAAGCGGTGAAGCAGGTCTGTAGGTGTCTATCTTTCTCTCCCCTTCTCTGTCTTCCTCATCTCTCTCCATTTCTCTCTTTCAACAATGATATCAATAGCAAAGATAATAATAACCACAACAATGATAAAAACAACCAGGGTAACAAAAGGGAAAAAATGGCCTTCAGGAGCAGTGGATTCATGGTGTAGGCACCGAGCCCCAGCAATAATCCTGGAGGCAAAAAAAAAAAAAAAAAAAAAAACCTGATGTGAAGTGTGTTGCTGATTGGAAGGCATTAAGACACTCATCCCTCCAAACCCTCTGAAACCCTGAATTCTTTCCTCACATGAGCACTAAGGAGATCTTAAAAACAAAACAAAACAAATCCCCATAAATCAGCCTTTTCACATTTTGATATAATCCTCCAATGGCATTTAAGGTAAAATGGAAAATCTTTCTCCCAGCTCATGAGGCCCTGCAGAAGGCGGCCTTGCCTACCTCCCAGCCTAGCTCGAGCTATCTGCCAGCTCCATCTCCCTCCTCTGGCCTCTTCTGGAGCTCTTCCTTCCACCTGGTTCACTTGTCTCCAAGTCCTCTGAGTCTCCATGCTAAATTTGTGTCTTCTGTTTTCCTCACCTAGTATTTGTTCATATCATGACTTGTACTTTCTATGAATGGACTTATTATTTCATGTCTGTCTTTCTCATTAAATTGTAACCTTCATAATGACAGAGAGAACCAGGGCATCAATCCAACACACTCAATATTTCCACCCTTTAAAGAGTTGTTTATTTCTGAGGTAATAGGGAGAGAGAGAGAGAGAGAAAATGAACAAGGGTATGGCAAAGTCCAATGCTCTAGCCATTACACCACCTTCTAGTTTACTGCAATTTCCTCTTTCAATGGGTTATACATGAACTTTAAAAAAACAACAGAGGCTTCCCCCTCACCCCCTTCATCCTTCCCTTCCTAACTGCCATAAGAGTTATTGCTCTACCCTCTACAAAGCTTCCCTGTGATAGTGTGTTCACTCAACTGGGTGCACTACCACTTGGTCCCTCCCTCACATCCCGAAGTGGATCAGCAGCTAAGCAAAAGAGCAGGCCTCTTAAGTAAGGGCCCCTGGGAAACCTGTAAACGATCTCCTTCTTGGGAGCAGTTGGATATCACTGTTGGTGCTCTGACTGTCATGGCAAAGAGGAATGCAGGAGATGGTGACCTCCCTGAACAGTTATGACAGCCTCCTGGGAGGAGCTCAGGGAGAGTACCCTCTGTGAGAGACAGGAGACACTGTTTCATCACTGTGCTGCTTGTATGGGAAGCTCAAGTTATTGTAATCTAAGAGCAAGAAATGATGAAATATTGGGGCCAGGTCCGCATCTGCAGGGGGAAAGCTTCATGAGTGTCGAAGTAGTGCTGTGGGTGTTTTTCTCTCTCTCTCTCTCTTTTTCTTTCTCCACCCCTTTCCCTCTGTTTCTCTCTCTCTCTTATACTAGATGATCTTACATATGGATGGAACTTAAGAAGCAAAGAAAGAAAGGGGTGAGAGAGAGCATCATGGCTATGCAGAAAGACTTTCATGTTTGGGGCAAGAAAGATGCTTCAGTCACTGGCACCACTTTAAGTCTGAGCTAAGCAGGTGTTCTGGTAAAAATAAACAAACAAATAAATAAATTACAACAGAGTCAAGGACTCTAAAGGAAAGAGGTATGAGGGGGTTGAGAGAGCACTGAGAGAACCCAGTGCATGATGGTGGAGGACTTCAGTTGGTCATGGGAAGCAATTATAGAAGCTAGATCTTCCACCATCTGCATCCCATAATGATCCTGGGTCCATGCTCTCAGAGGGATAAAGAATAGGAAAGCTTTGTGGTCCAGGAGATGGCACAGTGGATAAAACACTGGACTCTCAAGCATCAGGTCCCAAGTTCAATCCCCGGCAGCACATGTACCAGAGTAATCTATGGTTCTTTCTTTCTCTCCTCTTATCTTTCTCACTAATAAATAAAATCTTAAACAAAAAACAGGAAAGTTTCCAATGGAGAGGATGGGATACAGAACTCTGATGGTGGAATAGTGTGGGATTGTACCCCTCTTATCCTACAGTCTTATAGATCATTATTAAATCAATAAAAAAAGAAATTGTGGCAAGTACCTTATAAATAAATAAAGTGACTGAAAAAAGGAAAAGAAAGAAAGGAAAAGAAAGAAAGAAAGAAAGAAAGAAAGAAAGAAAGAAAGAAAGAAAGAAAGAAAGAAAATGTAACCCAAATCAACTCACTGGTGGTGAGACCTGGCCCAGCATTTTCCAGACTTGTAACTCTGAGTCACATTCATAAGCCATTTCCTCTGCTGTTTTCTGGGCAGTCTGCTATAAACACAGCTGACAAAGTCTAAATGAAACAGGCCCCAGGCACAGACACTGTGGGCCTGGCACACGTGTGACTCTCCAGATGTAAGTTATGGGTAAGATTTTGTCTCTGAAAATACTTTGGTTTATGTCTATGGTACCTTCTCTCTCAATCTCTGTTTGAAAGCATAGGACAGACACTATCATTTTATCCCCTACATGATTCTATATAAACATAAAAATAAAGATTTTTCTTCTATAGTTATAAGCCATTATCACCTCTAACAAAACTATCAATAATTTTGACACCATCTAATAGTCAATCTATATTCAGATTTCCCTGATTAACATGAGCACAGGAAGAGGGATTCATTCATTTATTTTCAGATAGATGGGGGTTGGGGGAAAACAGAGAGAGAGAGAGAGAGAGAGAGAGAACAGCAGGTATCAGAGCATTAGAGCTTCATTTAGTGTGGTAGAGGACCAGGCTCAAATCTGGGATGCACAGATGGCAAAGCAGTGTATTCTCCAAGTGAACTATTTGACTGGCTTTGATTTTTTCCTTTAAATCAAGTATTATTATTATTATTATTATTTTTTTATGTCCGTAGAGTCTTTTATGATGGAAGTTTTTTTTAACTTATTCATCAGGCAAGAGATATTTCTTAGATTTATTTATTTTTTAAATTATTTATTTAGTTTTATATTATGAAATTACATGTTGACAAAGGATTTGAATCCACACCATTCCCATAACCAGAGTTCTGAATCCTCAGTCTCCCCACTGCAATCCATCACAGTTCCCCTAAGGTTGTAGACAAGGGCCAACCATCATCTCTACAACTATCTGTCCACATTTATACATAGTTGCCCCCCTTTTTTTTCTGATTCAATCCTCTCTTCCCCTCCAAGCCACTCATGACAATATAAACACCTCCATATGTCCCTTTCCTTTCCCCCCTCTCTCTTTGGGTGCTGATGGAGCTGGAGTTCACAGCCCTCTTATCTTTATCCTATCACTTCTCCCCTGCTGGGGGTATGGATCAAGGTTGTTTTTGGGGTGCAGAAGGTAGAAGTGCAAGAGAGTTTCTTTAATGCAGATGAACAGATCATGAGTCTTGGGTCTCAATTTTTACTGTCTCTACCTCTAATCTGTGTGTCCTTAGGGTAAACATTCAATTTCTCCCTGGTTCTGAACAAGCACTTCCTTTGGCCTAATAAAAAAGTAGGAGAATGAGCTGCAGAACACTAAAGGCTTTTGAAGACCTGCTCCTTTGGAGTTCCCCCCACAGTCACAGGCCCGGGAGGGGATGGCTCTGGGAGTACCTAGGCTTGGGGAGGGGGGTAGGAAGACTTGCTCCTTTTATGAAAGAGAGCCCAGAGCACTGCCCAGACCTAACCACTGTTAATGGTTTGGCTTTGATCCCAACTTAAACAACATATGTAGATATTAATAACATTTGGATTTATATAACATTCTCTTGTGCGATTTGTTTTATCCTTTTGCTTTATACTGTCAGGAACATATGCATATGTTGTTATACATGTTTCTAAAATTAGATTTTAAACTGGTAGAATAGAATCCTAATTTATAGGAATAACATGGATTTGATTTACTTATTATTAATCAGCATTACAAGAAAATGTTACCATGAACATGCTTATGTCTAAGTCTTTTTTTTTTTTTATTTTAAATATACCAGAACACTACTTGGCTCTGGTTTATGGTGGTGTGGGGGAGTGAACCTGGGACTTTGGAGTCTCAGGCATGAGAGTCTCTTTGCATAGCCATTATGCTATCTACCCCACTGATGCCTAAGTCTTTAAGCATATCTCTGATTATTTCTTTATGATGAATCCAAGTAGGATTACTAAGTAGAAGAAGAGAACATGCTCAAAAAAATATTGTACCAATTTATATAGTAACAGAGCCCACTTTCCTATACTTTGCCAACACCAGTGTTTTTACTTTTTCCTTCTATTCTGGTAATTTAAAGTGTGAAGATGGCATCATTATTTCCATCCTTCTTTGTTCAGGCCCTTCGAATCTATGACCATTTTATTTCTGTTTTTTTTTTTTTTTTTGCCTCCAGGGTTTTTGCTGGGGCTTGGAGCCAGTACTACAAATCTATTGCTCCTAGTGGGCTTCCCCCCCACTATTTTATTGGATAGGACAGAGAGAAATTGAGAAGGGAGGGGAAGACAGACAGAGAGAGAGAGAGAGAGAGAAAGAGACACCTGCAGACGCAACCCCCCTGCAGCTGGGGAGCTGGAGCTCAAACCTAGTCCTTGCACTGAATTCATAGTGATCTCTCTCTCTCTCTCTTGCCTGTTTAGCTGCTGGGAGTTTTACTAAACTTAAAAATTACTAAAATTACTAAACTTGTGCTACAGCTTCAGAAATCAGCTGGGCTATGCAAGTGGAATGCTGAGGGTAGCAAATTATTTTCTTAGATTATTTGCAAGGCTGATCAGTATACAACCAGTATATTCACACAGTATCTACCTTTTCTTCTTGACCTGGTTTCTGTTTTTTAATTTTTTAAAAAAGTTAATAAATTTACTTTATTTGCCAAGACAGAAACTGAGAGGGATGGAAGATTGAGAGGGAGAGAGACACCTGCAATACTGCTTCACTGCTCTTGAAGCTTTTTCCTGGCAGGTGTGGACCAGGGGCTTGAGCCTGGGTCACTGCACATTTTAATATGTGCACTTAACCAGGTGTTCCACTACCTGGTCCCTCTGAATCTGGCTTCTGTATGAATTTTGACTTGCTGGCTAATTTGGATCAACCTTTTAAGACACAAGATTTTTCATTTAATTATATTTTTTATGGGGGGGGGCAGCGAGGAGACAGAGAGTGAAAGAAAAGGAGAGAAAGAGTATGAGAATATAATCAGAGCACTGATCTGGCATATGCAGTAACAGGAATCAAACCCAAATCTTCAGGCATGCAAGTCTACCCACCTGATCATCCCTCAAAATACAGTGTGTATGTACAACTCTGAGCATTTTTCTTGTCCTAAGATTCTACAATGTCCCCCCCAAAAAACATAAAAAAGATGAAGGATTTTTGATCTGGCAAACGCTGGAAGTGCTAACTATCGATACAATCAATGTCTACAAGGGTCAGCAGGTAATAAAAATGAGTGGAGTATATGAAGCATTAGGCTATATGGAATGGCAGGGGCTGTGACATCTTCACATGCATTTTCTCCAACTAAATGGAGATGTCCCTCAGCTTTCTCTAGAATACCATTTTTATTTGCTTGTTGTTTTTACTGCCACCAGGGTGATTGTTGGGGCTTGGTTCTAGCACTACTAACTCACTGTTCCCGAAGGCCATTCCCTGCTCCCTTTTTCTTAAAAAAAATTCTATGTTATTGGATAGGACAGAGAGAAGTTGAGGGAGAGAGAGAGAGAGAGACCTGCAGACCTACTTCACCACTTGTGAAGTGTCCCCCCTGCAGGTGGGGAGTGGGGGCTTGAACCTGAGCCCTTGTGCATGGTAACCTGTGTGTTAACCATGTGTACTATTGACTGGCACCCTCTAGAATACTGTTGATGTATTAGGGGTATAGTGTTTCCTAATCTTACTTATCTTCAGAGGAAGTCAGAAATCTGTATACATGCCTGAAATCTTTCAAATTTTAAACAGTTATGATAGTTTAAAGTTAAACAAACAAATGTAATATGGTACAAACTTCTGTCTGTTGATTTAAGCTTCAGGCCCTAACTGGAGCCTGGCATTTCAAACATAATTAAATATATAAATAAGGGTAGAGGAAACAGCGTAACGGTTATGCTCATTTCAGGAATAAGCATACTCAGGAACACCAAGAACATTTAAGAACAAGGCACCCAAGGGATCTGTTTTGACTGGAGTTTGGTACTTGCAAAGCCCAGTAGCTGAATCTACAATTTTCCATGACATGAAGCTGCTGAATGCAGTGGACCTTAGCACCTACCTCTCTTCTGACAACTACAATCCAGTACATTACATGGATGAGTCCTAGGTTTCTTCAATGGCAGTGGAGAAAAAACTCCCCCAAATAATACATGGCAAGACTCATAGTTACTTGGTTACATTTGCAAGCAGAGAACTTTGTTGACTGTTATCTCACACTACTAGAGTTGAGGTAAGTACAAAAAACTACAGAAAAGTTTACCAAAACCAGACAAAGGAATTTTTTTTTTTGTAAACTACATTCATGTTTATTTGTTAGAGCACTGCTCAGTTCTGGCTTATAGTGGCATGGGGGATTGAATCTGGAACTTTGGAGCCTCAAGCATGAAAGCCTTTTGCATAACTTAATTATACTACCCCCCATATTAATCTCTTTTAAAAATTAATTTGTTTTTATTAGAGCACTGCTCAACTCAGTTTACAGTAGTGGCAGGGGTTGAACCTAGGATTTCACAGCCTCAGGTATGAGAGGTGTTTGCATGATCATGATGCTGTCTCCCCAGCCCTAAACCATGTTAATCTCTAGCTACAAAACTGCTTTTTCTATAATGTAATCATCAGTAAAGAAAATTATATTCTCAAATTCCGCAGTCATGTGTTCAGATTTTAAAATGCCAGGCAATGGTATTGGTGTAAACCCACAGCACTTGGCACTGGTCTTTGAGGAAATTACCAGGGCAGGTAGTAAGTTCTGTAACAAGTTATGAATTTTGTGGAGCAGTGGAAATGGGAGAAGGGGAAAAGGAACCCTGAACATAGTTGCTGAGAAAGTGGGGGAAGAATACAGTTGAGTAAACTACAGGCATCATCAGAATGATAATCATGTTTCACACATGGACACTAACATTTGAGTTAAAAGAAAAAAAAAGTGTGTGTACATAGTTTTTATTTTCTTTTTTTCTCCTTCTTCTGTGCTCTGGCCAGAGTTTGATTTGTGATGTTTGAGAATAACTGTATCTTGCCCTAAGATGTCTTATATTGATAGCTGGTCAAAAGAAGATTTGAGTTGTGGTGGATGGCTACAGGCAGAGCAATGCCACTTGGTAAGGACTGAAGTACGTCCTTTCAAGCAATGCACACTTTCCATGTGAGCAGCACTGGGGGTGGAGGGAGAAGAGAGAGTGATCAGATGCATTTAGATTTTTCCATAATTAGAAAAGAACAACTTAAGTATGGTTCTTTAAATAATCATAGAGAACATCAGTTTTCTCAAGGTACCTGTAATCATGCTGGATATAATTAATGGCAAAATGATGAGTTTCAGCATCCTCATTAAAATTTCTCCAGGAAAGGCAAAGTAGAATTTATCCAGAGTAGACAGCTTGCTATATTCTCGAACCAAGACTCCAACGGTGATCCCTAAGAAAAACAAGGATGGAAAGAGGAACAGCATTGAGTTCTGTATATATTTCCATGGAAGAATGCCTCTCAAAAATAAAATCTTAATAGCAAGAAAAAGTTTAGATAAAATTTCCCATGCACCTACAAATTACACCCAAAATATACACATTATAATTTTTATTTTATTCATTTATTGAATAGAGACAGACAGAAATTGAGAGAGAAAGGGGATATAGAGAGGGAGAGAGAAAGAGAATGCCTGCAGTGCTACTTCCCCACTTGTTAATCTTTCCCTCCAGGTGGGGACCAGAGACTTGAACTTGGGTCCCCGTGCATCATAACATGTACTCTCAAACTGGTATGCCATGGCCTGGCTCCTATTTTTTAAATTTGATTTATTTTATTGGGTACTGCAGAGAGAAATTTAGAGAAAAGGGGGAGAGAGGGAGAGGGAGAGAGTAAGGGAGAGAGAGAAAGAGGCAGACACCTGTAACACTTGCTTCACCGCTCAAGAAGCTTCCCCCTGGCAGGTGGGGAGAGGGGCTTGAATCCAGGTCCTTGTGCACTGTCACATGTGTGCTCATCTAGGAGTGCCACCACCGGCCTCAAAATATCCATATTTGAAAAGACAATGAGTAGTGAATTAACTTCTTTAGCAGATATACTTCACATAAGAGCTTTTGCTATTGTTTCCCTCTTTAATCATACTTACTATAATGACAGACCATCAAAGAATAATGAGAAAGAAAAATGTCATTTTTAGTCAAAACCAAAATAACTAGTTTTCACACACCCACTTTTCCACCTTTCTTTCTTTCTTTCTTTCTTTCTTTCTTTCTTTCTTTCTTTCTCTCTCTCTCTCTTTCTATCTCTCTTTTTGCCTCCAGGGTATCGACGGGGCTCTATGCCTGTGCTATGATGCCTGCACTACAAATCCACTGCCCCTGGAGGCCATCATTTTCCCCCATTGTTGTTGTTGTTATTGTTATTGCTGTTATTATTGTCATTGTTGGATAGGACAGAGAAAAATCAAGAGAAGAGGGGAAAATAGAGAGGGGGAGAGAAAGGTAAGACACCTGCAGACCTACTTCACCACCTGTGAAGTGACCCTCCTGCAAATGGGGAGCTGGGGGCTTGAACCGGGATCCTTGAACCAGTCCTTGTACTTTGTACTATGTGTGCTTAACCCAGTGCACTACCACCCAGCCTCCCCTCTTTTTTCTTTTTTTATTATTATTGATTTAATAATGACCAACAAGATTGTGGGATAAGAGGGGTACAATTCCATACAATTCTGCATTTTTTTTTTTTTTGCAGAGCACTGCTCAACTCTACATTGAAATTGGATTTCCAGAGCCTCTGGCAAGAGTCTATTTGCATAACCATTATGCTATCTAACCCCACCCCAATTCCATACAATTCCCTCCACCAGAGTACAGTATCCCACCCCCTCCATTGCAAGGTTCTGTATTCTTTATCTCTCAGGAAATATGGACCAAAGATATTTATGGACTGGAGAAGGTGGGAGGTCTGGTTTCTCTGTAATTGCTTTTCTGCTGGACATGGGCATTGGTAGATTGATCCACATACCCCCAGCCTGTTCCTATCTTTCCCTAGTGGGGTAGGGTTTTGGGGAGGTGGGGTTCCAGTACACATTGGAGAGGTCATCTGCCCAGGGAAATCAGGATAGAGTCACAACTTGGTGGCTGAAAAGTATTAGGATACAAAGCATAACAAATTGTTTAATAATTAGGAACCAAAAGGTAAGAATATAGCAGATGTGATTTGGGGGTCTTCATGTTAGAAGAAGCTAGGAAGTCTATTTTATGTATATTCCAAGGGGCCCAAAACTTTATTATATTTTGCCCAAGCCCTACAGGTAACATGCAGGTGGGCTGAAGGTATTGTCTTGGAAGATGGATTCAGAGTTGGGAATAGGACTAGAAGCTAAATCAGGGCAGAGAGTATCTCCCAAATATGAAAAATGAATATAAAATACCATTAATTGTAAACCCCATTCATCTGACCTAAAGCTAAATCAGGGCAGAGAGTATCTCCCAAATATGAAAAAATAATATAAAATACCATTAATTGTAAACCCCATTCATCTGACCTAGATCCCATGTCTATTCATATTTAGCATACGATCTTGTGTAACCTCTGTATCCCTGTCTTTTTTTTTTTTTTTTGCCTCCAGGGTTATTGCTGGGGTTCGGTGCCAGCACTATGAATCCACTGCTCTCAGAGGCCATTTTCCCCATTTTGTTGCCCTTCTTGTGGTTGTTACTGATGTTACAGCTGTTGTTGCTGTTGAACAGGACAGAGAGACATCGAGAGAGGAGGGGAAGACAAAGAGGAGGAAAGATAGACACCTGAGACCTGCTTCACCACTTGCGAAGCAACCCCCACTCCCTGCAGGTGGGGAGCTGGGGGCTCGAACCGGGATCCTTACGCTGGTCCTTGTGCTTTGTGCTTAACCCGCTGCACCACTGCCCAGCCCCACTCTGTATCCCTGTCGGTCTGAGCTCACATCCCATGGTAACAGCTAGGAACATTCAAGGCTGCACTTATTTCAGGACCAGTCAAACCTCAAGTGGCAGAGTATGCTGACCCAGCCTTCTTTCGGAGAATGGAGGCAGTTTCTACCACTGTTGTTCTACACTGAGGGCAAAGTCCTGTTGAGGCCCACCAGAGGGCTTGTGATATGATATATGAGATATGGGTTCCTGATGAGATGATCAGTGATGGTGGAGAGAGGGATCTGTTAGAGGTCTAGCCCATCATATCTCTGTGGGAATTCCAGGATTCCCTGTCTAAGGCTCCGGATGATAGGTGTGAAAAGTAATCTCCAGGAACTGCATAGAATCATATACTCCTACTGTCAGCTCAGCATATGTAGACCTTGCTGACGATGGGGTTAAGTTTGGCCTCTAAGTCAAAAGGAAAAATCTAACCTTGTTTTTTCAATGTACTATTATTAGAAAATATTCCCTTGTGGAAGACACTAAGCAGAACCTGGACTAGAGTTGGTGTACTGCACCAAAGTAATAGACTCAGGTGGGGGTAGGGTTCAGGTCCTGGAACATGATGGCAGAGGAGGACCTAGTGGGGTTTGTATTGTTATGTGGAAATGTTGTACATGTACAAACAATTGTATTTTACTGTTGACTATAAGCTATTAACCCCCAAATAAAGAAATGAAAAAAAAAGAAAGAAAATATTCCCTTGTGCATAAGAACTAGCTAACATAAAGGAGGGAAGAGCAAGCTAAATGACACTTTTGCTTCTATGTGATGACTGTGATAATTAAAAATCACAGAATTTAAACATTTCTTCTTGGGGCTGGGTGGTGGTGCACCCGGTTGAGTGTACATATTACCAGGCACAAAGATTCAGGTTACAGTTCCTAATCCCCACCTGAAGTGGGGGACACTTCATGAACAGGTCTACTGGTATCTTTCCTCTTTACTCTCTCTCTCTTAATTAATTTTCTTTCTTTTTAATATTTTGTTTGTATTTATTATTGGGCAGAGGCAGAGAAATTGAGAAGGGAGGGGGAAATAGAAAGACAGAAAGACACCTGCAGCCCTGCTTCACCACTTGTTAAGCTTTCCTCCAGCAGGTGTGGAGCGGGGGCTTGAACCTGCGTCTTTGTGCACTGTAATGTGTGCACTCAACCAGGTGTGCCACTGCCTGGCCCCTTTACTTTATTTATTATTGAACAGAGTCAGAAAGAAATTGAAAGGGAAGGGAGATAGGGTAAGAGACAGAGAAACACCTGCAGCCCTGCTTCACCACTTGTGAAGCTTTCCCCCTACAGGTCGGGACCAGGGGCTTGAACCTGCATCCTTGTACACTGTAATGTATGTGTTTAGTCAGGTGCACCACCACCTGATCTCCATCTCCCACCCCCTCCTAGTTTCTCTCTGTCCTATCAAATAAAAATAGAAAACAAACAAACATTTCTTCATCAGCTTCCAAATGGTTCTAGAAAGATTATACTGAGTTGAGTAGGCTCAACCCCACCCTCATAGCCCACCTCCCACTTTCTCTTTTTAAATTTGAGAAATAAAAAGGGCTGGGATGATTTGCACAACATTTTTCACCATCAGTCTCTGAAGATGATAGGCTGATTGGAAACAAAAATGACTGAAAGCAGGAAGATTCACAGAAGAAATGACTGGAAATGTTAATTCACAAACTCAGATAATTAGCTTGTGAAAAATTACAGCTTGGCATAGCTATGAACGAACTTGAAGGTCAAGAGACATGAATTTCCTAATGCACTCAAAGACCAAAGTTATTAACTTTACATGATGTATTTTGGAAAAACCTGATAGCTTGATTTTATCCTCCTATATTTGCAGATATTATTTTTTCCTTCTTATTAATATGGGACATATAAAATCACCATCAGGAGCCATTTGAAAGCAATCAAACCAAATAATATTGCATCCGCCGATCACAACCTAACCAACGCAACGATTGCCACCTCAACATGCTTCACCTCAGACTGTGTCCAGAGACTTCACGTGTGGAATGACAACCCTTCAGCTTCATTACTCGGGTGAGACCTTTAATTTTAAAGTACACTCTAATTTCATCTCAGGTAGTTCACTTTCTAACAAAGTCCCATAACCTAGATATACACCAGTTTCTGTGAGAGAGAGCTTATGTGCACACGTATCCATAAACTACTGCAAAATATATACCTGAAAGCAGTAGTACACTAGAGTTTGCAGTGAGTACCTCCCTAACACTTCCTCTCCACTATTCCAAGCTTGGGATCCATGATTGCTCAACAAATCGTTTGGCTTCGTATGTTAACTCTCTTTTCAATCACCAGGTTCCAGATGCCACCAGGATGCTGGCCAGGCTTCCCTGGATTGAAGACCCCACCAATGTGTCCTGGAGCTCAGCTTCCCCAGAGACACACCTTACTAGGGAAAGAGAGAGGCAGACTGGGAGTATGGACCGACCAGTCAACGCCCATGTTCAGCGGGGAAGCAATTACAGAAGCCAGACCTTCTACCTTCTGCAACCCTCAACGACCCTGGGTCCATGCTCCCAGAGGGATAGAGAATGGGAAAGCTATCATGGGAGGGGGTGGGTTATGGAGATTGGGTGGTGGGAATTGTGTGGAGTTGTACCCCTCCTACCTTATGCTTTTGTTCATTAATCCTTTCTTAAATAAAAAATTAAAAAAAAAAAGAAAGCAATCAAAGGTGACAAGCACCATGAATTGTTGTTTTTGGTAATAAAAGCTTTCTATCAGGTATGTTCTTGAAATCAAGAAACATAAATTGTATTCCAATACTTCCTCTTTTGTTGTGCTGAAAAGAAGAATGAATATATGACCCAAGACCCAGAAAAGAATTTGGAAGATTCACCCTTGGCCATAGATGCCACCCGGTGCCCTCAGACAGAAGTGGCTGGTAGGCTGGGTAGATAGCATAATGGTTCTGCAAAAAGACTCTTATGCCTGAGGTTCAGTAGGTTCAATCCCCAGCACCCACAGAAGCCAGAGCTGAGCAGTTCTCTGGTCTTTCTCTCTGTATCTCTTTCTTTCACTAAAAAATAAATAATTAAAATTGCCAGCTCTGTAGCGCTGACTTATAAGTACTGGGGCAATATTTTCTCATTAAGTTTATGAAAAGTACTGTCCAAATACTTCTAGAAACTAAAATAAGAGAACAAAGTCACACAGAATTAATTATACCAATCTACTAATATCTACTCCCTCCAATAAATTTCAAGTCCTACCCAGCCTTTCTTCTCATATATTTGTGCTTTTTTGTAGTCATAAAAATTAGGCCAAAGTGGCAGTTGAATTGCATTTGGTTAATATTAGTGAGAATGGCCAACAAACACATGAAAAATTGATCCAGGTCAGAGAAATGCAAATAAAGTCACCATTGAGATACCACCTCACCCCTGTGAGAAAGGTATACATCAAAAAGGACAGCAGCAACAAATGGGGGGGAAGGGAGGTGGATAGGATGGGACACAGTCTTTTGGTGGTGGGAATGGTGTTTATGTATACTTCTATTAACTTTTAGTCATATAAATCACTATTTAATTAATGCGAGGGGAAAATTGATTGAATGTCTCAAACTTTTTAATACACAGATCATAGGCTGAGTCTTGGAAATGTTGACTCTCCTAAAAGCTTAGACCAGGGAGAACAGAAGCAACCGGTGGCATTACTCTATATAACACAGATATAAAGATAAAGAATAGGAAAGCTATCAGGGGAGGGGATGAGATGCGGAGTTCTGATGGTGAGAATTGTGTGGAGTTGTACCTGTCTTATCCTATGGTTTTGTCAATGTTTCCTTTTTATAAAGAAAAAAAAAGACACAGCTATATACAAATAATGTCAAAGGACATAAATTATGGTGATGTGTGTGATACAGCAAATACTAACAAAAGGATTTTCAAAGTTAACCCAATTGCCAAATAATCTGATTATAGTAATAACTATCTATTGCCTTCTTAAACCCTAAAACAGCAGGAACCTCCTATTTCCTCTACAGAGCCTATATTTCCCCCAGTCTTGGAACCTCTCACTTTCCTGCATGCTTCTCTCAATTCATACCAAATGATATTGCATCTGCCGATCCCAACCTAATCAACACAGTGAGTACTACCTTGGCATGCTTCACTTCAGACTGTTTCCAGAGACAGCAGGCACGGAATATCAACCCATACCTCATTACGAGTCTCATTACTCAGGTGAGACCTTTCCTTTCATAGGATTCTCTAATTCCATTTTGGGTGGCCCACTTCCTAACAAAGTCCCAAAACCTAGATATAGACCAGGTCCCATGAGATAGGGCATATATTCACGTGTATTCATAAATTAGAGCAAAATATATACCTGAAAGCAAAAGTGCACAATAGTCTGCAGTGAGTCAGTATACGCAGCAAGCAGGTAGAAAGATCTAAAAAGACACCATAAAGTTCCTAATGAAATAGTGTTTACTTAGACTCAGACACCCTCTTCACCTACTTCCTATTACACTTCCCTCACTCCAAAGCTAACCTTATCAAAGTAAGGACTGCAAAAGCTGAATAAGGGCAAGAGACTGGCATACTTTAATGATGACTCGTTAGTCACTATCAGGTCACCCCATCAGCTGGGGCCCTAGTTGGGGAGTCCTGAGATTCTCAAACAAGACAAGATGGGCCTAGGCCTCAAATAAATCCCTCTCTCCATTGTTACTGGTCATCTCTATCAGGAACAACACAACAGACCCCTTTGTGGGCCCCCCATAGGACCTTGCCCTCAACAAGGATCAACAATGGTAGAAAATGTCTCATCCCCTGAAGGGAAGCTGGACAACATACTCTATCTTCCACCTGAAGTAGATGGGTTCTGAAATTGGGGCAGCTTGGAATATTCCTACTCATGACCACAGAATGTGAGTCCAGATCTACAGGGATGCAGAGGTCACATAGGCTCCTAAGCTGAATACAGGCCCCAGATCAGATCAAATCGATGGGGTTTATAGTCAACAATATTTATACACCTTTCCCATATTTGGGAGCTACTCTCTTCCCTGATCCAGCTTTCTGGTCCTTTTTTCTAGCCACAACATCATCTCCCCAGACAATAACTTGGATCCACCTGCATATCAGATATCAGGCTCAGGAAAAAAACAAACAAACAAACAAAAAAACCCCAAAGAAAAGAAAAAAAAAAAAAACAACTAGTAGAGTCACGGGCCCTTTGGAATATAACTAAAATAGGCCTATCTACAAAATGGAGACCCCAAATCTTTATCTGTACCTTTAGGTTCATGAGTAGTCAACAATTTGTTTGGCTTTATATGCTAACTTTTCTTTCAGCCACCAGGTTCCAGATGCTAATGTGATGCCAACTGGACTTCCCTGAGCAGATAACCCCACCAATGTGTCCTGGAGCCTCGCTTCCCCAGAGCCTCACCCCACCAGGGAATGAGAGAGGCTTGCTCGGAGTATAGATCAACCTGTTAATGCCCATGTTCAGCGGGGAAGCAATTACAGAAGTCAGACCTTCCACCTCCTGCACCCCATAATGTCCCTTGGTCCATGCTCCCAGAAGGATAAAGGATAGGGAATCTATCAAGGGAGGGGGTGGGTATGGAGTTCTGGTGGTGGGAATTGTGTGGAGTTGCACCTCTCTTATCCTATGATTTTGGTCAGTGTTTCCTTTTTATAAATAAAAAGTAAATAAAAAAGATTAGTGAGAATGACATTGTTCCTGGTTTAGGATATTTGTAGTAAATTAAAGATAAAAATATCTTTAATCAAAGCCTCACAATGGTTTTCTGGTGCACAGACTCTTTCTTGGCTTGACTAAATAAGACTTATTGGCCAGGGAAAAATATTTTCAGTTATCAGTGAAATGTTTATTTATAAGATATTATAGATAAACATATTAAGGCAATCTCCATATTAATTGTCTCCATATTAAGGCAAATTAAATTGTACCCTTTAACCTATGAAGATAGTCTAAGATGAGTGTTGATAGACAGGAAATAAAAAGAATAAAATGAATAGTGGTACTGAAAATTAACTGTGCTGTACATACACAGATGTTGATTCTTTTCTACTGTATTCTTTTTAAAAATATTTTTCTTTAAAGCTGTGCTGTTCAAGGTTAAGCTCTTTTATGTGAATGTCAATTCAAGATGTTCTCAGTTTATAGCTTTCATTTTAAACCCTTAAAATATATTTACTGCACAAGCATGAGGATTAGATAAGGTATACACAATAATATGTATATTACTGAAAATTTTTTACTAATAACAATAATTCCAATTATATTACTGAGTTTCTAATAATATACACATTATTAAAGAGAATAAGCATTATGTACAATATCAATACTTGTAATAATATAGGAAATAAATATGAAAATTCACCCACTATCTCATCAACTCAAATACTGCAAAGAGAAATTGTTTTAATTTTTCCACATTCTACTGTAGCAAATAATAACATAATGGTTAATAATTACTGACCATATACTATGATCCAGACTATGAGCTATAAGCACTTTATAAGAATTATTTCGGGAGTCGGGTGATGGCATAGTGGGTAAAGCGCACCTGGCGCAAATCGCCTGACCTGCGTAAGGATCCCAGTTCGAGCCCCGGCTCCCCACCTGCAGGGGAGTTGCTTCACAAGCGGTGAAGCAGGTCTGCAGGTGTCTTTCTCTCCTCCTCTCTGTCTTCCCCTCCTCTCTCCATTTCTCTCTGTCCTATCCAACAACAACGACATTAATAACCACAACAATGGTAAACAACAAGGGCAACAGTTAAAAGGAAAATAAATAAATAAAAAAAGAATTATTTCATTATTTTTTTATTTCTTGGGAAATAAATGTTTTACATTTGACAGTAAATATAATAGGTTGTACATGCATAACATTTCCCAGTTTTCCATATAACAATACAACCCCCACTAGGTCCTCTGTCATTCTTTTTGGACCTGTATTTTCCCCTGCACCCATATCAGTCTTTTACTTTGGTGGAACATACCAATTCCAGTTCAGGTTCTACTTGTGTTTTCTCTTCTGATCTTGTTTTTCAACTTCTGCCTGAGAGTGAGATCATCCCATATTCATCCTTCTGTTTCTGACTTATTTCACTTAACATGATATTTTCAAGGTCCACCCAAGATCAGCTGAAAACTGGGAAGTCACCATTTTTTTATAGCTGAGTAGTATTCTATTGTGTGTATATACCACAATTTGCTCAGCCACTCAACTATTGTTGGACACCTGGGTTGCTTCTAGGTTTTGGCTACTACAAATTGTGCTACTAAGAACATATGTGTACATAGATCTATTGGGATGGGTGTGTTGGGTTCCTTAGGATACATCCCCAGGAGAGGAATTTCAGGATCATAGGATCGATTTCTAGCCTTCTGAGAGTTCTCCAGACTGTTCTCCACAGAAGTTGGACCAATTGACATTCCCACCAGCAGTGCAGGAAGGTCCCTTTGACCCCAGAACCTCTCCAGAATTTGTTGCTGTTACCTTTTCTGATATATGACATTCTCACAGGAGTGAAGTGATATCTCATTGTTGTCTTTATTTGAATTTCTCTGACAATCAGAGACTTGGAGCATTTTTTCATGTGTTACTCGGCCATTTGGATCTCTTCTGTGGTGAATATTCTGTCCATGTCCTCTCCCCATTTTTGGATGGGGTCATTTGTTTTCTTGTTGTTGAGGTTGGCAAGCTCTTTCTATATTTTAGTTAGTAAACTTTACATGGCATGTAAAGTTTGTATGCTTTACATTGGGTTGTTCTAGCTCTCCCCCTGCCAAGAAAATTGGATCAGTCCTGCTAGTTTCGTGGGCCCGCTTGGCCCCGCCCCTAGGAACCCCGAGAGGGTTCCAGAGTTCCAGAGTTGCAGAGTTTGAGAGTGCTTGGCGCCGTCGCGGGGGAAAGAGGCAACAGAGTTTTGTTTGGTGATTAGTTTGGGTTAGTTTGTGAATCGTTGTTTCTGAATAAAAAAATACAGCTTCCCTGCCCAGCCGTATGTCTCTGGTCGTCTCTGTTACCTGCCCGTGAAGCTAGCCCAGCCAGCTAGAGCCACCGAATTTTAACAACAAATAGCACCCACGTGGACCTGACCTGCGCATCTCTCAGATAAGTTAAGACAATTTGGCTACCTATGTACTATGGCCTTCTCTTCTGCTTGTGAAGAGATCTCCAAAAGCCTTTGCTCATTCTTCATGAGACTGTTTTGCTGTTTCTGGAACATTTATCTCTGGACCACTCTGTGGTTTCCACTCGCTCGGGCGAACACAGAACAGCCAGCGGGAGGAGCCAGCGGACGGGAGGCGAGGCGCGGAGCTGTTCTTTCCACCTGGTTAAACAGCCAGCCATCCGGCTGCGCCCATACAACCCCGCGCACCGTGCCCGCAGCCCCGCAGCCCCGCAGCCCACAGGAGCCTGATGCCAACACGCTGGAGCCCGATGCCAACATGCAGGAGCCTGATGCCACCACACAAGAGCCCAATGCCAGCACGCAGGCCAGCCCACAGGAGCCGGCTCTCCACTGCGTGGCGCAGGGCACTGGACGTGGGATCCCTCCACGCTGCTCGGCCACTGCGAGCAAGGCAGCAGATATGACAGGGCCATGGAACAGGGCAGCAGACATGGCAGGGCCATGGGGCAGGGCCGCGGTGGCCTATCATGGTCGCCACCCCTGGGCACCTCGGCCCGTGCCTTCTACAAGGCTGGCCCGCCCGCCCTTGTGCTATGAATTCTGGACAGATCCCGAACCTCCCGGGCTCCCTGCCGAAACTGGACATCCTGGCAGAGATCCTCAACTCCGGTCTGAAGGCAGACAAGCTAGAGTACACAGAGATTTGTACAGAGATCGCAACCTGCAATTCCTAGAAGTGAAGCTGCCCAAGAGACCACCACTAGACAACGCACCCCCCCAACAACTAAGACAATACATATCTAAATTCGTGTTTGAAATGACATGTCTTCGTAACAAAGGTTTCTCTCCTTGTGCATTAATGACCATGTTTATGTGTATGTTTAAAGTTTGGTAAACAGTAAATTTAAGGCTAAATTCTTACTAGTGAAAGTTAAATGAAAAAGGTTTTCAACGTAATTCTCATAAAGATAAAATTAACTTACATTTAAAGTCTGAGGTAAAAATTAGTTAACAATCAATATATTTTAACTAAGTTGGTCTAAACAAAAGGTTAAATAGACTTGTTGATATGTAAAACTCTCCATTACCTTCTCTATTAGAAATGGTAGATTACACAATGGCTATGCTAATTATTCTCATGCCTGAGGTTTCCTTTCCTGCGCACACCTAGGGTGTGTCTCCATCTTGAATGGGTGTAACAAAAGGTTAAAAAGACGTTGTTGATATGTAAAAGTCTCAAATTCCTTCTCTATTAGAAATTTTAGATTGTGCTGTGGTTATGCTAATAACAAGTTTTGTTTCATAGTAAGTAAATTGCAGCCAGCTGCCTTTGAGACTCTAGGCCGTTCCCCACCCCCATGCAAATGCCTGTCAAGGCAAGTACGCCCCCCAGAGGCAAGAAATGTTTTTTTTAAGCTGATAAAGTTTTGCCCACAGAGGCAAGAAATGGCCCCCTCAGGCCTTCCCTTGGCAGCACACTGGTTCTTGTTACTTGCTTACATGTTTCTCCATGTTTGTGCCAGTTTCTTTTTTTAAAAATGCCTGTACGATATAGGTTTCTATTCACCCCACACCCTTGATACTGTAGTCATTTAGTTAAAAAGAAAAGGGGTAATTGTTGTATGCTTTACATTGGGTTGTTCTAGCTCTCCCCCTGCCAAGAAAATTGGATCAGTCCTGCTAGTTTCGCGGGCCCGCTTGGCCCCGCCCCTAGGAACCCTGAGAGAGTTCCAGAATTCCAGAGTTCGAGAGTGCTTGGTGCCTTCGCGGGGGAAAGAGGCAACAGAGTTCGGTTTGGTGATTAGTTTGTCTTAGTTTATAAATCGTTGTTCCTGAATAAAGAAATACAGCTTCCCTGCCCAGCCGTATGTCTCTGGTCGTCTCTGTTACCCGCCCCCTGAAGCTAGCCTGGCCAGCTGGAGCCTCCAAATTTTAACAACAGTAAAGATCTTCTCCCATTCTGTGAGGGATCTCTTTGTTTGGGTAATAGTTTCTTTTGCTGTACAGAAGCATTTTAATTTGATGTAGTCCCATAGGTTTCTGCTTGCCTTAGTCTTCTTTGTAATTGGATTTATTTCATTGAAGATGTTTTTAAAATTCATGCAGAAGAGTTCTGCCAATATTTCCCTCTAAGTATCTGATAGTATCTGGTCTAACATCCAAGTCCTTGATCCCCTTGGAATTTACTTTTTTGTATTTGGTGAAATATAGAGGTTCAGTTTCATTCTGCTGCATGTTTCAACCCATTTTTTCCAACACCATTTGTTGAAGAGACTCTGCTTTCCCCATTTAATAGTCTGGGCACCTTTGTCAAAGATTAGATGTCCACAGATGTGGGGGCTAACTTACTTCTCAATTCTATTCCACTGGTCAGAGTGTTCCAGTACCAAGCAGTTTTGATGACAATGGCCCTATAATACAATTTGAGATCTGGGAGTGTGATGCCTCCAGTTCTGTTCTTTCTACTCAAGGTTGTTTTGGCAATTCTAGGTCTCTTCTGGTTCCACACAAACATTTGTAGCATTTGTTCTAGTCTCCTAAAAAATGTGGTTGGGATTTTGATAGGGATAGCATTAAATTTGTAGATGGCTCTAGGAAGTATATTCATTTTGATGATGTTAATTCTTTGAACCCATGAACATGGAATATCTTTCCACTTCTTTGTGTCTTTTTCAATTTCTTTGAGTAGTGACTCATAATTTTCAGTATACAAGTCTTTCACTTCTTTGGTTTGGTTTATTCCCAGATATTTAATCGTTTTTGTTGCTATAGTAAAAGGAATTGATTTCTGGATTTCAATTTCTTCTAACTTAGTATTTGCATAGAGGAATGCCACTGACTTTTGAATGTTAATTAAGTAGCCTGGCACCTTACTGTATTTCCTGATGATATCCAAAAGCTTCTTCCTGGATTCCTTAGGTTTTCCTATGTATACTATCATGTCATCTGCAAATAGGGAGAGTTTGACTTCTTCTCTTCCAATCTGTATGCCTTTAATTCCTTGCTCCTGCCTGATTGCTATGGAAGAACTTCCAACACTATGTTGAATAGTAATGGTGATAGTGGGCAGCCCTGTGTAGTACCTGATCTGAGGGGAAATGCTTCCAGTTTTTCACCACTGAGTATGATGTTGGCTGTAGGTTTGCTCTATATAGACTCCACTATCTTCAGGAATTTTCCCTCTATTCCCATGTTTTGTAGTGTTTTGATCATAAAAGGATGTTGTATTTTGTCAAAGGCTTTCTCTGCACCTATTGATATGACCATGTGGTTTTTGGTACTGCTTTTACTGATGTGGTGGATCATGTTGATTGATTTACGTATATTAAACCAACCTTGCATCCCTGGTATAAAGCCTGCTTGGTCATGATGAACAATCTTTTTAATATACTGCTGTATCTGGTTGGCTAGAATTTTGTTCAATATTTTAGCATCTATGTTCATCAGAGATTTTGGTCTATAGTTTTCTTTTTTGGTTTTGTCTCTTTCTGCTTTTGTAATCAAAGTGATGTTGGCTTCATAGAAGCTGGCAGGGAGTATTCCAGTGTCTTCAATTTTCTGGAAGACTTTTAAAAGTAGAGGTATTAGTTCTTCTTTGAAGGTTTTGTAGAATTCATTTGTAAAACCATATGGTCCAGGACTTTTATTTTTGGGAAGGTTTTTGATAATGTTTCAATTTCTTTAGCTGTGATGGGCTAGTTCATGTTATCTACTTCCTCTTTCCTTTATTTTGGTAGTTCTTAAGTATCTAGGAAATCGTCCATTTCTTCCAGGTTCTCTAGCTTGGTGGCATATATTTGTTCATAGAAGCCTTGCATGATATGCTGATTTTCTGTGGTGTCTGTTGTGATATGTCCTATTTCATTTACAATCTGATTTATTTGGGACTTCTCCCATTTTTGTTTTGTGAGTCTGGCTAAAGGTTTGTTGATTTCGTTCACTCTTTTGAAGAACCAACATTTACTTTCATTGATCATTTGTATGGTTTTCCTATTCTCAATGTTATTTATTTCTGCCCTAACTTTAGTGATTTCTGTCATTCTGGTTGCTTTAGGGTTCCTTTGTTCTCCTTCTTCTAGGTCTTCAAGATGTGCAATCAGGCTGTTTATTTGTGCTTTTTCTTGTTTCCTAAGGTGTGCTTGTATGGCTATGAAGTTCCCTCTCAGTACTGCCTTAGATGTGCCCCAAATATTTTGATAGCTTGTGTCTTCATTTTCATTGAACTCTTGAAACATTTTGATTTCTTCCTTTATTTCCTCTTTGACACAGTAGTTGTTAAGGAGTTTGCTGTTGAGCTTCCACATTTTGGGACTATTACTAATCTTTTGTTGATTGTTCAGTGTTTGTTTAATTCCACTGTGTTCTGAGAAGATCCTTGGGATGATTTCAATGCTCTTGAATTGGCTGATGCTGTCTTTGTGGCCTAACATATGGTCTATCCTTGAGAATGACCCATGTGGGTTTGAGTAAAATGTGTATTCCAGTTTCTTGGGATGAATGACTCTGAAAATGTCTAATAGTTCTAGTTTATCTATCTCCTCATTTAGCTCCCTCATGTCTTTATTGATTTTCTGTCTGGATGATCTGTCACGTTGAGAGAGTGGGTTGTGGATGTCCCCTACTATTAGTGTGCTGCTGTTAATATATTGCTGTAGCTCTTTCAGTAGATGTTTGATGTATGTAGATGGCTTCTCATTGGGTGCGTAGATGTTAATAATTGTTAAGTCCTCTTGATTGACTGATCCTCTGAGCATTAAGTAGTGTCCATCCCTATCTTTTAAAATTTTATTTATTTTACAGTCTATCATGTCATATATGAGAATAGCTGTCATGCTCTTTTTTGTGGGCCATTGGCCTGTAAGATAGTTTTCCATCCTTTCACTTTGAGTCTGTGTTTGTCTTGAGTTAAGTGGGTTTCCTGTAGACAGCATATTGTTGGGTTATGTTTTTTGATCCATCTTCCTACTCTGTGCTTTCTAATAGGTGAATTAAGGCCATTGACATTTATTAATATCAAAGATTGAATATATTTTGCCACCATTCTTATAGATTTTTACAGTGTTCTTATATATGGCATATTTATGGTGGTCTGATTGTTTATGAGACCTTTCTCTCTTTTTTTTTTCTTTTTCTTTCAGGGCAGGCTTGGTGATAGTTAGTTCTTTCATCTGTTGCTTGTCTGAGAAGGTTTTGATGCTTCCATCTAGTCTGAATGACAGTCTAGCAGGATACAGTACTCTTGGTTGAAAGCCTTTCTCATCTAGCACTTGATAGGTATCTTGTTTTTCTCTTCTGTCCTGTAGTGTTTGTGTGGAGAAATCTGCTGCTAATCTTATGCATTTTCCTCTGTAGGTGACTCTTTGTTTTTCTCTTGCAGCCTTCTGGATCCTTTCTTTATCCTTATTCCTTTCCATTCTAAATAGGATGTGTCTTGGTGTCTTTAAGTCTGGGTTAATTCTGTTTGGGACCCTCTGGGTTTCTTGAACCTTTATGTCTTTGATATTGTCTAGACTAGATAAGTTCTCAGCTATTATGGCCTGAAGAATGTTTTCTTCCCCTCTCTCTCTTTCCTCCTTTGGTAAGCCAATGATGAGTATATTGTTTCTTTTGAAGTCATCCCATAGTCTATGTTGTTGTTTTCAGTATTTCTTAATCTGTTTTTGAGATCACTTACTTCTTTTTCAGTTGACTCCAATTCCTCCTTGATCTTGCTAATTCTGTCTTTAGCCTCATTTATTCTATTCTCTCTCCCCTTTACTCTTTTCTGGAGTTCATCTATTTTGTTACCCTGTTCTGATACTATTTTAGCTTGTTCAGCTCACTGTGTTCTTAGCTCAGCTATTTCAACTTTCAGCTCTCTAATAACCTTGAGATAATTAGTGTTTTCTCTCAGAGTCTCATTTGTTCTTGCTGAATTTCTGATGACAATTCTTTCAAATTCTTTACTCACTCCTGTGATTATTTCCTTAGCTAGTGTTTGGATGTTGACCTCATTATTTTGTGCTTCACTCTTTGGGGGGCTTTTAGCTGGACTCTTATCCTGGTTCTTTTCGCCTGTATTTATTCTTGTTGGTTTAATCATTTTATATAGTATGTTATGAGGTCCCTCTCTCAGTACTTTTCAAATTCCTGATCACTCTTGCCTGGATTGACTTGTGTCTAAGTAAGGTAATTAAAGGGTTCACAGTTGTGGAAATTGACAGCTGTTTCAACATTATTTTAATCCCTGAGTTGGAGCTCAGTGGCTTAAAACCTTCTTTTGTTCTTTTTCTTCCCTGTATACAGGCTATGGGGGCCTGAGGGCTTCTAAACTATAAGTAGGCTTCTTAGCTTAATCACTGACTCCTGAGCAAGAGATAAAGCAGGGTGGGGTAGAGCTCACCTAGTGGTTATGCAAAGAGACTCTCATAGTCACACCACTAGGCCACCGAGGCGTAGATCTTCTCCTGAGCCTCATTGCTAGTTCCCTGTCTCCTGGAGTCAGCAAAGGGCCTCCCTGCACTGCTCCAGATTCTGAGGGCAGCAGCAATGGAGACTCACAGTTGCATTTGGTGTGTCTTAGGGGAGTCCTCTCCTCCCTTCAGCCGTCTTTTTCTTGGTGAAACATATGGAGGTGGTGTCTCAACTGGTTAGTTGCTGGACTGTTACCAGCCACTTAATCTCTTCCTAGGCTCCTCTCTGTTCATGAGCCCCACGTGTTTGCACTCACCAGTGATTTGGTGGGTTCCTGAAGTTGGTCTAGTCCTGTTTTGTTGCGGTCCCAGGTGGTCTCCTTTGGTATTCCTAGTTGACCTGCAGGAGGTTGCTTCACAAGCTGTGAAGCAGGTCTGCAGGTGTCTTTCTCTTCCCCTCTGTGTCTTCCCCTCCTCTCTCAATTTCTTTCTGTCCTATCCAACAACAACAAGGGCAACATAATGGGAAAAAACTCATCATTTTAAAAATTATTTTTATTTATTTATTGGACAGAGCCAGCCAGAAATTAGGAGGGATGTGGGAGACAGAGAGGGAGAGATACAGAGAGACACCTGCAGCACTGCTTTACCACTTGTGAACCCTTCCCCTTGCAGGTGGGGACTGGGGACTTGAACCTGCGTCCTTGTACACTGTAACATTTGTGCTCAACTAGGTGTTCCACCACCTGGCGCCTTGTATTATTTCTTTTCTATCATCTAGCATTTTTTATGGGTTGTATAATGCCACTGTTTTTGCAGTTTGTTGTTGTGGTAAAATCAACCTAAAATAAATTTTGTACTTTTTAAAAGATTTATTTATGAAGCAGAGAGATGGACAGCAAACCAGAGCATTAGTCTGGCATATGCACTGCTGGGAATGGAACTCAGGACCTCATGCTTGAGGGTCCCACACTTTATCAACAGTACTACCTTTCATGGCTGAATTTTTTTTCCTTTTAAAGTGTATAATCATTTAAAATGTACAGTTTTATGCAATTATCAACCTTATCTGATTTCAGAGCCCATTAGTCACCTCTATAAGAAAATGGACTTGTTAGCTGCTACTCCCCATTCATGCCACCCTTCAATCTCTGGAGGCCACTAGTCTGCTTTCTATATGTATTTATCCATCAGAACATTTTCAAGAGACAAACTCATAAGAGGCTATAATGGTTACCTGTATGTGCCAATCTGGCTTGGCTATAACAGACTTGGACTTGAACCTGGGTCGTAGTTGTGCTCTGTGATGTATGTGTACTTTCAACCAGGTGCACCAACACCTGGCCCCTACACAAATCATCTTTACAGAGCTGTCCCTTAAAGAGTTTGTGGTAAATTAGTGTCTTCACTTAAAATAGCTAGTGTAACTTAATATGCTTTACTTCATTGTGTGGGTTACTGTTACCTATGTTTCCCCACTAGACAATGTATCTGTAAGTGAATATAGATATGAGATTTCATAGGAGTACTTGGAAAAGCAGTGGTTGTTTTAACATAGCAAACTCTTAATATAGCAAGGTCTTTTCTATATATTGTGGGACTCTCAATTTTAATCTTCATTGACTCCACTGACATCTTAAAAATGGGCATGTTAATACTAAGTAAATAACTGATGATAGTGTAGCATTTAGTAATGTGGTTTAGCTAGAATGGATGGGTTCCCCTACACTCTCAAACACATGAAAATCCAACACTCCACCCCAAGTTGACTGTGGGTGGTAGTCAAGGATAGGTGACTCCATGTAAAATAACCACTGCTGGGGGCTGGTTAAGCACACATGGCGCAAAGCTTAAGGATCAGCTTAAGGATCCCCGTTCGAGCCCCTGGCTCCCCATCTGCAGGGGGGGTCACTTCATAGACAGTGAAACAGGTCTGCAGGTGTCTATCTTTCTCTTCCCTTCTCTGTCTTCCTGTCCTCTCTCAATTTCTCTCTGTCCTATCCAACAACAACGACAGCAATGACAACAACAACAACGATAAACAAGGGCAACAAAAGGGAAAAAGTGGCCTCTAGGAGCAGTGGATTCACAGTGCACCAAGCCCCAGTGATAACCCTGGAGACAAAAAAAAAAATAAAATTAAATAACCACTGCTGACAAACAGTGCAGACCACATTTGCCTTTGCTAGTGAGCAGATTCACTATCCATAGGACAGTGTGAAGGAAAGCATTTATTGCAATAACAAAATTGTCCTTTTTACTTCTTTTCCTCAAGTCCTCTAGTACTCAGTACAGTACTTGGTGTATAATTGGATGTTAGTCAAAACTAGTTTGTTATTCTTTTCCTTGAATCTATATACTATGAACAAAGTGCTTAATATACTTTCTCTTTTTTTAATATTTATTTATTCCCTTTTGTTGCCCTTGTTTTACTATTGTAATTATTATTTCTGTCATCATTGTTGGATAGGACAGAGAGAAATGGAGAGAGGAAGAGAAGACAGAGAGGGAGAGAGAAAGAGAGACACCTGAAGACCTGCTTCACCGCATATGAAGGGGACTCCCCTGCAGGTGAGGAGCTGGGGGCTCAAACCGGAATCCTTATGCCCGTCCTTGCGCTTTATGCCACATGCGCTTAACCTGCTGCATTACCGCCCGACTCCCCATACTTTATTCCTTTAAGCCTGAAAATGTGCAATAACTCAGACTTTTGCATCATATTTTATGCCCATTTATCTTTGGTTGTTAGGAAAAGTCAATCACATTGAGCAATATTGAATGTTTAAGAGTTCTTGATTAAGAAACATATCCACTCAATATAGCAGTACCCAGCACTTAAAAAAAGTGAAACTGTGTGACATGGGGAAGTGTTTAGGATATATGGTTAAATGAAAAATATTAAAAATTACACAAACAAAAAAACCTTGTGACGCATGTTTGATTCACTCTCAACACCAAAAAAAAAAAAAAAAAAGGAAATCCCTTTGATTCATAAAGTCACCTGGTGATTTTACGAAAAATATGATTTGGTTAGTGGGACCACACTTTGAGTTAAGAGATAAATGGAACCATAGAACACCTTCCTGGATAGAGTCACATCCATCCGTAAAAGTCGTACAAAAAAGTCGTAAAAAGTCTGTCCTAGCTGAACTTCTCTCCTTGGTAGCTACCTTCTTTATTTTATTTATTTATTTATTTTTTACTTAAGAAAGGATTAATTAACAAAACCATAGGGTAGGAGGGGTACAACTCCACACAATTCCCACCACCCAATCTCCATATCCCACCCCCTCCCCTGATAGCTTTCCCATTCTCTATCCCTCTGGGAGCATGGACCCAGGGTCATTGTGGGTTGCAGAAGGTGGAAGGTCTGGCTTCTGTAATTGCTTCCCCGCTGAACTGGTCGGTCCATACTCCCAGTTTGCCTCTCTCTTTCCCTAGTAGGGTGTGTCTCTGGGGAAGCTGAGCTCCAGGACACATTGGTGGGGTCTTCAATCCAAGGTAGCTACCTTCTAAGATGCCTTACTCACTTCCCTATTCTGCCTCAGTTTTGAGGGCTCAGGAATTCTGTAAGATGCAGTGACTGGGTTACACTGGAGCTGGAAGGACAGAAATTGGGACTTCAGGGAGCTATTACAGATTTGCTGTCTCCAGCAGGCAACCCATCTTGAGTAGAAGTGTGCTCATGATGGATGAAGGATTCAGAGCCTGAGTGCCCCATAATTTTTCTGTAAGGGCAAAAGGCAATTTAGCTTTGAGGCAAAAATAATGTTTCCTTCCCATAGCCAAAACTGCCATAAGCCCACAAATTTCGTCCATGCTACACATTCTCTTTTTTACTTTTTCTTTACCTGAGCACTGATTAGCTCTGGCTTCTTGTGGTGTGAGGGTCTTGAACCTGGGTCCTTGAACCTGGCAATGTGTATGCTCAAACCTATTTCAGTTTTTTTAGACAGTACATGTATACGCAAATAAGATAATCTGATTTTAAAAAAGGGAAAGCTATTATTCATTTTCATCTTGACTGGGTGGCAATCTGATGACTTTTATGGGGTGGTAAAGAAGAAAGAAACAGGGAAACTTCTGGGCTTTTCTCCTTCCTTTTAATTATCATATTAGCAGCATAAAGACTGCCAAAAAAGTGATGTTTTATTCAAACTTTCAACTCAATAGGACATGTATGAGTTTATCAGATCAGAAGTTCTTACCATCTGGGAATAACAACTTGAAAACCCAAGTGAAGTCAGACATGTTTATTAACAGCTTCAGAGAAGATGATCAACTGAAAGGGAAGTTGTAATTACAGATTGCAGTTCATCGCCCACAAAGGAGATGCCAGAAAGCCTAATTTTCAATTACAGGCATACAAATCAATCAAAATAACCAGGATTAATAGAAAACCAGGATTATTTATAGGATAGAATGACCTAAAAATAAAATCCTTGGAGGAAAACAAAAATAATACTCATGACTTAAATTAGCCTATGGGGCTAGGTGGTGGTTTGCCTGGTAGAACAGCCATGCCTGTGTCTGTTTCCTCTCTTCCATCTTTACACACACACACACACACACACACACACACACACACACACACACACACACGGAAAAGAAAAACTGGATCACAGAGGACATTTAGTAGTATCAGAGAACCCAGGCTTATTCCCTGGTGCCACATTAAAAAAAAAGGAAAAATAATAGTTCTTAATGAATATTTTCAACTCTTCTGCATCCAACCAACTTGCTAAATTCTACATATAGATTGTGTTACCAGTGTTTATGTGGCTTATCAGTGAAGAGGCATGTCACAAGAAATCACAAAAGCAGATTTCTACATGGCACCCAGCTCCAGAGTTGCCTGTGCTCTAAATTACTAATGAGTCAAGATACTACAACCTTGTTAGTCAAAGAGGGTTAAGACAAGAAACTATGTTTTGTAGTTTTTTAAAAAAAGTTTAATATTTTCCTTTTCTTTCTTTTCTTTTTAACAAATCAGTGGGAGTACATCAAATTGAAAAGCTTCTGCACAGCAAAAGAAACCATCACCTAAACAAAGAGACCTCTCAAAGAATGGGAGAAAATCTTCATATGCCATGATCAGACAAGAGACTAATAACCAAAATATATAAAGACCTCAGTAAACTTAGCAAAAAAAAAAAAAAAAAAGAAAAAAAATGATCCCATCCAAAAACCGGCAGAGGATATGAATAGAATATTTACTACAGAAGAGATCCAACAGGCTAAGAAACATGAAAAATTGCTCCAGGTTAGTGATTGTCAGAGAAATGCAAATAAAGACAACTTTGAGATACCACCTCACCCCTGTGAGAATGGCATACATCAAAAAGGACAGCAGCAACAAATGCTGGAGAGGCTGTGGGGACAATGGAACCCTTCTGCACTGCTGGTGGGAATGTAAATTGGTCCAGCCTCCGTGGAGAGCAGTCTGGAGAACTCTCATAAGGCTAGAAATAGACCCAGTAATTTCTCTCCTAGGGATATATACTAAGGACTCCATAACACCCAACCAAAAAGACATGTGTACACCTAGGTTCATAGCAGCACAATTTGTAATAGCTAAAACCTGGAAGCAATCCAGGTGCCCAAAAACAGATGAATGGCTGAGAAAGCTGTGGGATATTTACACAATGGAATACTATGCAGCAATTAAGAACAATGAGCCCACCTTTTCTGACCCATCTTGGAAGGAGCTAGAAGAAATTATGTTAAGTGAGCTAAGTCAGAAAGACAAAGACAAGTATGGGATGATCCCACTCACAAAAGGAAGTTTTGTAGTTTTTTTTTTTTTTTTTTTTTTTTGCCTCCAGGGTTATTGCTGTGGCTTGGTGCCTGCACCACAAATCCACTGCTCCTGAGGTTACTTTTTTTCTTTTGTTGCCCTTGTTCTTTTATCATTGTTGGATAGGACAGAGAGAAAAGGAGAGAGGAGGGGAAGACAGGAGAGAGGGAGAGAAAGACAGACACCTGCAAGACCTGCTTCACTGCTTGTGAAGCAACCCCCCTGTAGGTGGGGAGCTGAGGGCTTGAACTGGGATCCTTATGATGGTCTTTGCGCTTCGCACCCTGTGTGCTTAACCCGATGTACTACTTACTGCCCAACCCCCAGAAGTTTTGTAGTTTTTAAGTGTAGAGGACTCAGCCCTACCCCTGGCCCGCAGGAAGGCTCCTTAACAGTTAGTCATGAGTGAGTAACAACAGGTAACAGTAGCAACAGGGAATGAAAGAGCACAATGCTTTCACAGCTAACTTACATCCCAGTTTAAGTAAAAAACAAGCAAGATCATGTGGTAGAAAGAAGAGTCAGGAATCTGGATTCTAGTTTCATTTCTGCCACTCCTAGGTATCATTCAATATTTGCTTTTTCGGTTGCTTTAACAAAGGATTCTCAGGAGTGTGCTAAGAGCTGAAGCAGAAAATGGCTGTAAGAATCACTTTATGATCTAAATCAATGTCATACTAAATCAATGTCATCTAAATCAATGTCTTACTCATATTATCCTCACTGTACTGATTTTGTCATTATTATTAGTTTCTGATTTCTTGAAGATAGTGCAAATTAGAGAAGTGTTAATGGCGGGAACATGTAGGGACCTAAAGTTAGTAGAGAGACTATTGTTCAGAGTACGCAGACACTCGGGTTCTTATTTCATCTCAGTTTCAACCTGTCTTCAATCTCATATACACACAAACACCAATCTTAGAAACATGGGGAACAGAGGAGACAGAATAATGGTTTTGCAAAAAGACTTTCATGCCTGAGGCTCTGAAGTCCCAGGTTCAATCCCCTGCACCACCATAAGCCAGAGCTGAGCAGTGCTCTGGTTAAAAAAAATAACAAAACAAAAACAAACAAACAAACCAATCAAACAAACATGGGTGAAGATTCTAAGGCAGCTAGAACAGGAAAAC